>NC_091954.1:108562847-108807847 GCF_031021105.1 Erythrolamprus reginae
AGAAAGGTTGAGAACCACTGCTCTAGAACCTGGGTAGGGCAAAAAATGGGCCTACTGAGCCCACCAGAAGTTGGGAAATGGGCCGTTTCTGGCCTCCAGAGGGCCTCCAGGTAGAGGGGGAGGCAGTTTTCACCCTCCCTGGGCATTGAATTATGTGTGTGGGCACTCACGCATGTGCAATAGCGTGCACACATGCACTTTCGGCACCCATTAGAAAAAAGGTTCGCCATCACTGTTATATAGAATAACGGCATGATGGCAAACTCGGGACATGTATGTCAAAGGTGGCTTGCGGAGCTATCTCTGCGAGCATCTGAGCTATTGTCCTAGGCGACATCTTTTTTAAAAAAATATATTTGTATTGGTTTGCACATTTAAAAAATACATAAAACAAACATAAAACAGTGCACAGTGCATGTGCCCATCACCCGACTGACAAATCTACCACCACCAATCGCGGGGGGTTCAAATATTTACTAGTTTAAATTCTTTTATTTCCTTAGCTCTACTTTGCATTTGTTTACTATTAAAAGAGTGATTGGAGTTTATTTTTCACATTTTCGTCACAAATTCTACTCAACCTATAATCTTTCACCTTATTCCATCGTACCATCAGCTTCTCCAATTTATTTTCATCAAAATTGTTAAATCTTATTTCCATAATTTCAAAATGAATGTGATCCACCATGTACCGGAACCAATTCTGTAATGTCCATTTTATAGACTCTTTCCAACCCAATACCACTACCGCTTGAGCGCTTTCTAATGCTGCAGTTTTTATTTCTTTGAAGTCTCTTTGTTTAACTAATATCGCTATTTCTTTTGTAATTATCCACTTAATATTTAACATTTTATTTATTTCGTTCTGCACTTCCTTCCA
Source organism: Erythrolamprus reginae (assembly GCF_031021105.1). Taxonomy (NCBI): domain Eukaryota; kingdom Metazoa; phylum Chordata; class Lepidosauria; order Squamata; family Dipsadidae; genus Erythrolamprus; species Erythrolamprus reginae. The sequence continues at coordinate 108,563,728 of NC_091954.1, forward strand.
AAATTTCTGAACTTCAACGCACTCCCAGAACATATGCATGAAGATTCCTTTCTTTTGGCAACCATGCCAACAATTCCCTTTCCCTTTCCTCTGGAAGTGTGAAAGTTGTGCTGGTGTAGTCCTAGGCGACCTCAACTGCGCATGCGCGCCAGTCAGCTGGTTTTCAATTGGCCCCACCCACACCGCCCTTCCCCTCTCAGGAGTCTCCATTTGGCCCTTTTTAGATGCTAGGTAATGTTGTGATTCAGCCTGAGGCTCCTCAGGGACCGGCTGGAGCTCTGCCGGATCCATGCCCAGAGGAGGAGGACAGTGAACAGGAGGGGGAGGACCAGGCAGACGGGGGAGAGGAACATCAGGAAGAGGAGGAGGGAGAGCAGCCTGATACCCCCGGGGGGGCCTCTCCCCAGTGAGTAGCCTGGATTCATTGGATGAAGACGCACAGGCTATAATAGACATGAGGCAGCGACATGCAGCTCAAAGACGGGGCCAATTAGAAAGGTATTTCCATCCCTGAATTGGCAACAGCTGGGTTTGGGTGTGGTTCTCCTCAGCAGGGTTGAAAAGGCAGGCCCGCCCTTACAGTCTTGTGGAGAGTTATCAACTGGGAGTCCTGTGACCTTGCTTCGATTCTTGGCGTCTCTGATCTTGGCTTGTGGCCTAGAAGTCTGGAAGACTTGGGGGAGGTGTGGGTTTTATTATCTCCAGCGTTGTTTTTGCCAGCAAGAATCCTGTTTTATTTCCTGGCCTTCGTGAAACCTCTGTGAAGCTTCATAGTGTTCCTGTCTGTAAGAACAGTTTTTGTTACCTGTGTTTGCTTTGAAGTATATAAACTGCCTTTGCTTTTTACCAGTGTGTGTGGATACTCTTTTTGGTTGGTATTGGCATCTGGGGGGGACCCAGGCAGAACAGGTAATTTGGCCCATTTTAAATGCCAGGGTTCATGTGGAGGTTCTTGGAGGGTGAAAAACAGGCTTCCCAGAAGTCCGGAAATAGGCCATTTCCGGCCTTTGGAGGCTCCAAGGAAGCCTGCTAGGCCCAAAGTGGAGTCTGGTAAATGCAATCAGGGATCTTGTGGCAAAACACAGATAAGTTATCAATTTTGCAGAGACCCGCTTCGAGAAGAGAAGCTCATGTCGCCCACTCGTCGTTGTTGTTTCTCTTTCCTTTGTTGTTTGGCGACTCTTGCATGCTCCTGTTGCTTCCAGTTGCGTAAGTGGCCGCATTTTGCCAACGTGTCCATTTTCCAGAGCTGCCACGGGTTACAGGCAAAGTCAGTGAACTATGAGGAAAGGTGGATTTGTCAGCTCAGCACTGTGGCTGAGCAAGCAATGCAAAAAGAAAAAAAAAGATAAGCAAGCATTTCCCTGGTGCTTCAGCATTTCAGCCCCCCCCCCAAAGGCACGTCTGAATCCCGTGGGGAGGGCACAGAGGGGGAGAGGAATTGTTAAAGGGACAGCATCACCCGAGAGCAGAGGGGGCTGGAGAGGAAGCGTTGAGCGTTGAGCGTTGAGCTTGACACTCTGCTCTGGCTGATTGTTGTTGTTTTTTAAAAAATAAACTTTATTGAGTTTCTACATATAAAAAGAGAAGAAAAAGAAGAAAGAAAGAAAGAAAGAAAGAGATAGAGAGAGAGAAAGAAAGAAAGAGAGAGAGAGAGAGAAAGAGAGAGAGAGAGAAAGAAAGAGAGAGAGAGAGAGAAAGAAAGAAAGAGAAAGAGAGAGAGAAAGAAAGAGAGAGAGAGAAAGAAAGAAAGAGAGAGAGAGAGAGAAAGAAAGAAAGAGAGAGAGAGAGAGAAAGAAAGAGAGAGAGAAAGAGAGAGAGAGAAAGAAAGAGAGAGAGAGAGAGAGAAATAAAGAAAGAAAGGAAGAAATAAAGAAAGTGAAACAAAAAATCAGACAGATGAACATATAAACTTAAACAAGATATAAAACATATTCAATTACAGTAGTGTTCTTTATATGGACATATGCAGGGGTGGGCAGCAGGCAGGACGGGGTGGAACGCAGTTCCACCGGCGGAAATGAAGATGCGTGGGCAGCCCCAGCTGATCGGCGGCTTTCACTTCCTGGATTACAGGTCTCACTTCAGCTCTCCTTTTTCCCCCTGCTGCTGCTGCTTCATCTGCGCTCCTTGCTTTTTTCCTCTTTCCTCCTTCCTGGCCTCGGATGAGCTTCCCTTTCTCCTGCCCGGCTCCCCTCCAGCCTCACGTGGCCACCTTCCGTCTGTGGTGCAAGCAGATGGTGTGGTGGAAGCGGCACTGGTATAATTTATGCTTCTGGCAGCACCCGTTCGCCTAGCTACTCAGCCTGAGGCGGGGGGAACAACCCAGGAAGGAGAGCGCGGGAAACACGAAGCAAATTGTCACTACAGCGAGCGACACTGGTAAGGTTGTCAGACGAGGACTTAACAGTTCACTTGAATGATGATGATCGTTCAAGTCACTCCCACCTGGTCACATGGCTGGCAAGCCACTCCTACCCATTCATATGACCATTAAGCCACACCCACAAAGTAAACCACACCCACAGTGTGGCAGTAAAAAATTTGGCTGCCCATTATTGGACATATTGACATATCATTTCCAGTCAACGAAGCAGTGGAAGTGATGTGCCGGTGTCTGGAGGCTGTTGGGGTCTGGATGGGTGTCAACAGACTCAAACTCAACCCTGATAAGACGGACTGGCTGTGGGTTTTGCCTCCCAAGGACAATTCCATCTGTTCGTCCATCACCCTGGGGGGGGGGGAATTATTGACCCCCTCAGAGAGGGTCTGCAACTTGGGCGTCCTCCTCGATCCACAACTCACATTAGGGAAACATCTTTCAGCTGTGGCGAGGGGGGCGTTTGCCCAGGTTCGCCTGGTGCACCAGTTGCGGCCCTATTTGGACCGGGAGTCACTGTTCACAGTCACTCATGCCCTCATCACCTCGAGGCTCGACTACTGTAATGCTCTCTACATGGAGTTACCTTTGAAAAGTATTCAGAAACTTCAGATCGTGCAGAATGCAGCAGCAAGATCAATCATGGGCTTTCCTAAAAATGCCCATGTAACACCAACACTCCGCAGTCTGCACTGGTTGCTGATCAGTTTCCGGTCACAATTCAAAGCGTTGGTCATCACCTATAAAGCCCTTCATGGCACCGGACCAGGGTATCTACGAGACCGCCTTCTGCCGCACGAATCCCAGTGACCAGTTAGGTCCCACAGAGTGGGCCTTCTCCGGGTCCCGTCAACAAAACAATGTCATTGGGCGGGGCCCAGGGGAAGAGCCTTCTCTGTGGTGGCCCTGACCCTCTGGAACCAACTCCCCCCGGAGATTAGAATTGCCCCCACCTTCCTTGCCTTTCGTAAGCTCCTAAAAACCCACCTCTGCCATCAGGCATGGGGGAACTGAGATATTCCCTCCCCCCTAGGCCTTTACAATTTATGCATGGTATGTTTGTTTGTATGTATGTTTGGTTTTAGAAATAAGGGTTTTTTTTAGCTGTTTTAGTATTGGATTTACATGCTGTTTTTATTCTGTTGTTAGCCACCCCGAGTCTGCATAGAGGGGCAGCATACAAATCCAATAAATAAATAATAAATAAAATAAATATGCATAGTTTATCACTTATCCTCAGCTCTGGCTGATTGTTGGTTTGATGGTTGATGATGGTATGGTTGACGTTGCATGTTTTCTTTTAAAAGCTGGGTTCTTTTAGTTGAGTTAGGTGGTTTTAACATTTGGACGTAGGTTGTTTTCCATTGTTTTATAAATGTTGTCAGCCGCCCCGGGTCTTCGGAGAGGGGGGACATATAAATCCAAATAATAAATAAAATAAACAAATAAGGAAACTGGATTTCTTTCTTTTATTCGTTTCACTTGGATTCTCTCTGACCTCGTGAAGGAAGTTCGCAAGCTCCTTTCCGATTGCTTTACACAGAAAGAAACCTCGTTCCTCATTCTGGCCTCCCAAAGTGAACAGGCAACACCTTTGTCTCTGCTCAATTGCTTGTAGATCAGGGAGGGATTAACTGGAATTGTAACCTGTAGCAACTTTGGGAATTCCAGACTTTCGACGCCCTTGGAAAGGTTTTGAATTGACATACTTGATCTAGGTGGAGAACAGAACTTTAGGTGGACAGGGGTGGGGTGGGGGAAATGGTTCAACTCCTGCCCCCCCCCCACCTAGGTAGGCTATTACCTAGTTCTTGTTTTCCTTCTGGGATCAGATGTGCTTCTGATCTGCCCTTGGTTCTTTGCTGAACCTTCATAGAAGAGAAAGCAACACCATGTTTATGTTTATGTTTATGTGAATGGAATTGAATAGAATAGAATTAGAATCCGTTCCGCTTTATGCATGGTTTGTATGAGATGTATGATTGCTTTTATATTAAGGGTTTTAAATTCTTTTAACTATTGGATTTGCACTTTTTTATTGTTGTGAGCCGCCCCGAGTATTCAGAGAGGGGCGGCATACAAATCTAATTAATAACTGTGTTCAGTTCTGGAGACCTCACCTACAAAAAGATATTGACAAAATTGAACGGGTCCAAAGACGGGCTACAAGAATGGTGGAAGGTCTTAAGCATAAAACGTATCAGGAAAGACTTCATGAACTCCATCTGTGTAGTCTGGAGGACAGAAAGAAAAGGGGGGACATGATCGAAACATTTAAATATATCAAAGGGTTAAATAAGGTCCAGGAGGGAAGTGTTTTTAATAGGAAAGTGAACACAAGAACAAGGGGACACAATCTGAAGTTAGTTGGGGGAAAGATCAAAAGCAACATGAGAAAATATTATTTTACTGAAAGAATAGTAGATCCTTGGAACAAACTTCTAGCAGACGTGGTTGGTAAATCCACAATAACTGAATTTAAACATGCCTGGGATAAACCTAGATCCATCCTAAGATAAAATACAAAAAATAGTATAAGGGCAGACTAGATGGATCGTGAGGTCTTTTTCTGCCGTCAGTCTTCTATGTTTCTATGTTAATAATAATAATAATAATAATAATAATAATAATAATAATAATAATAATGGAATGGAATTAGAATAGAATAGAATAGAATAGAATTAGAATAGGACAGGACAGAATAGAACAGGCAAGGGAAGGAGAGGAGAGGAGAAAAGAGAAGAGGACAGGATAGAAGAAAGAAAGGGAATGAAGAAGAGGAAGAGAGGAGAGAAGCGAAGCAATGGATGGAAACTAATCAAGGAGAGAAGCAACCTAGAACTAAGAAGGGATTTCCTGACACTTAGAATAATTAATCCGTGGAACAACTTGCCTCCAGAGGTTGTGAATGCTCCAACAGTGGACGTTTTTAAGAAGATATTGAACAACCTTTTGTCTGAAATGATACATGGCAGTTATGGCAAACCTATGGCACGGGTGGCACGGGGAAGTCATATCTGCTGGCACGTGAGCTGTTAGCCTAGCTCAGCTCCAATGTGTATGTGTGTACTGGCCAGTTCTGAGAGGACATTTTTGGCTTCCAGAGCGTCTCTGGGGGGGATGGGGGAAGGCGTTTTGCCCTCCCCTAGAATCCAGAGAAGCCTGAGCATATCCGTAGGAGTCCATCACTGTGCGAAAGCACAATTCCAGGAGGGGACGCGCGTGCGAGGGGACCGAGCACACATGCGCGAAATATCGCGATGCAAACCAGTGGCAAAGGTATGTGGAACCCAACCCTAATTAAGAGGCAGGAAGAAGGAGTAAAAGGATTCCTGAGTATGCCTGAAGTCCTACAATTTTATATTTTTTTATTGTTGAATGCAGCCCACAGTCTGAAAGGAGTTGGGCGGCTCACAAATCCAAATCCAAATCCAAATCCAAGCCATTATCATTAGTGTTGGGCGAACCCAATGAAATTCGGGTTTGGCGGGTTCCTGCGAACTTGGCGGCTAGTTTGGGCAAGTCCGTGGAACCCGAATCCGAACCCGCCAAACCCTTCCAGGGGTGGGGCTTTGATGTCACAGAGACGTCACTTCCTGGCTTTCGGTGTGGAGGCTGGGGGAAGGGGGCGGGGGATTCCCCTCTGCCTGCCACCGCCCCCCTTCGCTTTGACGTTGGAAGGAGGATGGGCACAGGCGGTGGGTGTGTGGAACGTTTCTCCGTTGGGAAAGTAAGACGGTGGCAAGTTTCTTGGCAGGGACCACCTCGGCAGCGGCTTTAACGTGCTGAGAAACTTGCCACCGTCTTACTTTCCCAACGGAGAAACGTTCCACACACACACACCGCGCGTCCATCCTCCTTCTGACGTCAAAGGGAAGGGGGGCGGTGGCAGGCAGAGGGGAATCCCCTGCCTCCCCTTCCCCAGCCTCTCCACGATGGGATTCCGGGGGCGGAGCTTTGACATCACAGAGACATCACTTCCTGGCCAGCCGAGGTGACCGAACACGACCCCGAACTTTGACCAAAGTTTTAAAAAAATTCGTGTTCGTGTTGGGCATGCCGAATACTGCAAAGTCCGCATGGACCCGAATTGTGCGAGTTCGGTTCGCCCAACACTAATTACCATTACCATTATCATCATCATCATCATTATCATTATCATTATTATTTAATTAAATTTGTATGCCGTCCTTCTCCGAAGACTCGGGGAGGCTCACAAGACCAAATATAAACAATGCAACAACAAATATGATTAATTAAAAAATTACAGACTAAAGTTCCAATATATTAAAATCCAAATCCATCCATCAATCAATCAATCAATAAACAAACAAACAAACAAACAAACAAACAAACAAACAAACAAACAAACAAATAAAGGCACAAATTTGGGTTTTTTTTTCTTTTTCATAGACTAGGAAGGGAGGCCTGTGATTTAGGGGTTAACCCGGGAACTCCATAGCCATCTACGGACCAAAACTGGAGTTTCCCCCATATTTCCGAGCCATTCATCCAACCCGTTTCTCCCTGAAATTCTTTTTTTTCCCTGCTGGTAAATGACACCGACAGGATCGGAAAATAGCAAGACTCCAACAGGGGTGAAATTTATGCAGCGGGAAACCCATGCAATCTTAGCGACGGAGGAACGGCCGAGGTCTTTGAAACAGTAAATAATGACTTGGCCTCCATCATCTTAAGCCCAGGCCTGATGGGTGAGGTCGTTTAGGCATCCGAGGCCTTTTCCATTAAGAGCTTTAAGAAGGAAGAGTGCAGGCTTAACGCCAATCCTCTGCTTCGGAGGTGGGCGTAATATGATCGCGGAACAACATGCAAGGAGCAAACAGGTTACCCCATTCTGGGATGGGAGAAGCCTCGTCTGCCATCATCTGTCAGAAGGATCGGGGTGTGTGCGGAGGAGACATTTCGATGTATCTCTGAAAACCAGGGGGGGGCAGGTTGTAAGGGGGGTGGGTGGAGGAAGCTGGGTTTCTCCCGCCCTCCCACCCTTCGTGGGTAATTGTGGGGTGCAAAACAGGAGAATTAAAATAACACAGTTCCTTGGAGAAAGAAGAATACAAGAAATTTATTTATTTATTCATTCATTCATTCATTCATTTATTGTTTTTATTCAATCATTCATTCATTCATTTATTTATTTATTTATTGATTTTATTGATTTATTCATTCATTCATTTATTGATTTATTCATTCATTCATTCATTTATCGTTTTATTCATTCATTCATTTATTGTTTTATTTATTTATTTTATTTATTTGTTAGATTTGTATGCCGCCCCTCTCCGCAGACTTGGGGCAGCTCACAACAGTAAAAAGACAACGTAAACAAATCTAATATTAAAAAAATCTAAAACCCCCCAATTTAAGAGATCAGTCATACATACAGTCATATCATACATAAATTTTATATGCCTAGGGGAAGGGAATATTTCAATTCCCCCATGCCTGACGACAGAGGTGGGTTTTTAAGAGCTTACGAAAGGCAAGGAGGGTGGGGGCAACTCTGATATCTGGGGGGAGTTGGTTCCGTAGGGTCGGGGCCGCCACAGAGAAGGCTCTTTGTCATTCATTCATTCATTCATTCATTCATTCAATTTTTTTATGCCGCCCTTCTCTTTAGACTCAGGGAGGCTTACAACATGTTTAACAGAGCCAGCCTATTGCCTCCACAATCCGGGTCCTCATTTTACCCACCTCGGAAGGATGGAAGCCCGAGTCAACCTTGAGCCGGGGATGAGATTTGAACCGTTGACCTGCAGATCTAGCAGTCAGCTTTAGTGCCCTGCAGTACTGCACTTTACCCGCTGCGCCACCTCGGCTCATGAAGAGCCATGCTGAATCAGGCCGAAGCCCATCGAGTCTAGCATTCTGTGTCACACAGTGGTTCACCAATTGTCCATGGGGATCTTGACCAGAAAGAGAAGGCAAAACCCTCCCTTTCCCTTGACCCCCAACAAATGGTACTCAAGTGAATCTTGCCCACCTCAACCAACATAGAGGCGGCACTTGGAAGGAGTCAAGCTATTCTCCAAAGCACTTGAGGTATACATATCACAATATCACAAGGCGAATACTTCCCGTCTAGGACTCTATGATGTATTTTCGTATGATGCGTGCAGATCCAAGTATGGTGGCCTTTTGCAATTGACAGATCGTGATTTTGGCAATGTTTATTGTTTTTAAATGCCATCTGAGACCTTTCGGCACAGTGTGTTGGTTACTACTGGGACCATCTGTACTGGTTTATGCCTGTATAAGGACCTGTATACTGCACGAGTCAAAAAGAGGGCAGTGAAAATATTGCCTGACCCCTCACATCCTGGACATAAACTCTTTCAACTTCCACCCTCAAAACGTCGCTACAGAGCACTGCACACCAAGACAACTAGACACAAGAGCAGTTTTTTCCCCGAACGCTGTCACTCTGCTAAACAAATAATTCTCTCAACACTGTCAAACTATTTACTAAGTCTGCACTTCTATTATTACTAGTTTTTTCTCATCATTCCTATCACCCATTTCCTCCCACTTATGACTGTATGACTGTAACCTGTTGCTTGTATCCTTAAGATTTTTATTAATATTGATTGTTTCCTCATTGCTTCTTTGACTCCTATGACAATCATTAAGACAATAATTAACTAGCCGCCCCGAGTTTTCGGAGAGGGGCGGCATATAAATCCAATAAACTTGAAACTTAAACTTGAAACTTAAGTGTTCTACCTCATGATTCTCGACAAATGTATTTTCTTTTATGTACACTGAGAGCCAACACAGTTCTAGGCTGCCTTAACAGAGGGATATAATCAAGATCACGTGAAGTGTTAATACCACTTTATAAGGCCTTGGTAAGGCCACACTTGGAATGCTGCATTCAGTTTTGGTCGCCATGATGCAAAAAGGATATTGAGACTCTAGAAAAAGTGCAGAGAAGAGCAACAAAGATGATTAGGGGACTGGAGGCTAAAACATATGAAGAATGGTTGCAGAGACTGGGCATGGCTAGTTTAATGAAAAGAAGGACCAGAATGGACATGATAGCAGTGTTCCAATATCTCAGGGGATGCCACAAAGAAGGAGGAGTCAACCTATTCTCCAAAGCACCTGAGGGTAAAGTAAGAAGCAATGGGTGGAAACTAAACAAGGAGAGAAGCAACTGAGAACTAAGGAGACGTTTCCTGACAGTTAGAACAATTAATCAGTGGAACAGCTTGCCTCCAGAAGTTGTGAATGCCCCAACACTGGAAGTTTTTAAGCAGATGTTGGATAACCATCTGTCTTAAATAATGTAGGGTATCCTGCCTAAGCAGGGGGTTGGACTAAAAGACCTCGAAGGTCCTTTCAAGTTCTGTTATTATTTTTTATTTATTTTTATTTTATTTTATTAAATTTGTATGCTGCCCCTCTCCGTAGACTCGGGGCGGCTCACAACATACAATAGAACAATTCACAACAAATCTAATACATTTAAAAAACATTTAAAAACCCCATTATTAAACCAGACATACACACAGACATACCATACATAAATTGTATAGGCCCAGGGTGAGGGGAGGGGAATGCCTCAATTCCCCCATGCCTGACGGCAGAGGGGAGTTTTAAGGAGTTTATGGAAGGCAAGGAGGGTGGGGGCAGTTCTAATCTCCGGGGGGAGTTGGTTCCAGAGAGTCGGGGCCACCACAAAGAAGGCTCTTCCCCTGGCCCCCGCCAACCGACATTGTTTAGTCGATGGGACCCGGAGAAGGCCAACTCTGTGGGACCTAATCGGTCGCTGGGATTCGTGCGGCAGAAGGCGGTCCCAGAGATATTCTGGTCCGATACCATGAAGGGCTTTATAGGTCATAACCAACACTTGGAATTGTGACCGGAAATTGATTGGCAACCAATGCAGACTGCAGAGTGTTGGTGTAACATGGGCATACCTTGGGAAGCCCATGATTGTTCCCGCAGCTGCATTCTGCACGATCTGAAGCTTCCGAACACTCTTCAAAGGTAGCCCCATGTAGAGAGCGTTACAGTAGTCGAGCCTCGAGGTGATGAGGGCATGAGTGACTGTGAGCAGTGAGTCCCGGTCCAAATAAATTATTATTTAGCATATGCACCAAAGACAAATTCACAAATTCCTGGTGTGCCCAATCACACTTGGCCAATAAAATAATTCTATTCTATTCCAAAGGCAGGATAAAAAAAAAATTCTAATAATAATCCAATAAAAAAAGTTGGACCTAAACTGGCTTTGAGCTGCAACCAGTGGCAATGACACCAATCAGTAGAAGAGCCACCTTGTTGGTAAACACTTTCCTTTTACTCTCTCTCTCTTTCTCTCTCTCCTCATTAGTCCCAAGTTATGATAACATGTCCGATAACATGTAAGCAGCTTACAGAAATCTTATCAGTCCCCAGCAGTACACAATGCAACAATTAACTTTTAATGGCAGCTGCTTCTAACGAGGAGTGACAGGTCGTAAATTATGTCTGAATTGGCTCCTTCCACCCTTGAAGAGCCCTTTCTGCCCTCCAGCTGCCCCCCTCCCGAAGTTGCCCTCGCAGCCTTCATCCCGCTTGGACGGGTGCCGTGGGCCACTGTGCTTCCCCCAGAACCCGGCCACAGTTGTCTTCTCCAACCGGGGAACAATCTTTGTTTCTGTTGCCTTATTAGGCCAAAGACCCGAGCAGCCAGCTATGGCATCAACAGGCCCCGCGGGCAGAAAACTCAGCGGGCCCAGCCAGCTCCCAACAGACCTCTTTTCATCCTCCCGGTTTCAAGGAAGCGTCCTTGATGGTGGTGCCCTCCTGCTGATGACTCAGAGTCTGTGGTGGGCTTGGAGGGCCGTCCCGTAAGTGGGGTGCACTGTAAAACAGCGGCTTCCATTCATGAAGGGTTTGTGTGTAATAAACCACCCGAAAAATAAAAAATGGGGGGGGGAGGGAAGGGGAGGGAGGAAGGGGAGGGAAAGAAGCAGCTGCATGGAAGGAACAAACAAGCTAGTTCATTCTTTGGGAGCCAAAAGTTTCTCGCTTGCCGCTGGGCAGTTTTTGGCATCCTTTGGAGTGGACAATGCCAGTTTATTCTTTTCTTTTCTTTCTCTCTTTCTTTCCTTCTTTCTTTCCTTCCTTCTTTCTTTCTTTCCTTCCTTTCCTTCCTTCCTTCATTCCCTCCCTCTTTCTTTCCTTCCTTTCCTTCCTTCCTTCCTTTCTTTCCTTCCTTCCTTCCTTCGTTTCCTTTCCTTCCTTCCTTCATTTCCTTTCCTTCCTTCCCTCTTTCCTTCCTTCCTTCCCTCCTTCCCTCCCTTTTTCCTTCCTTCCTTCCCTCCCTCCCTCTTTCCTTCCTTCCTTTCCTTCCTTCCTTCCCTTCCTTCCTTCCCTTCCTTCCTTCCCTCTTTCCTTCCCTCCTTCCCTCCCTCCCTCTTTCCTTCCTTCCTTCCCTCCTTCCTTCCCTCCCTCCCTCCCTATTTCCTTCCTACCTTCCTTCTTTCTTTCTCTCTCCCTCCCTTCCCCTCCTCTTCCTCCTCCTTTTCTTCTTCTTCCTCTTCCTCTTCTTCTTTGTTTTCATCTTCTGCTTCTTTTGTTTCATCTTAATCTTTTTCATCCTCTTCCTCTTCTCTTCCTCCTCTTCCTTTTTCTTCTCCACCTCCTACTACTGTTTCTTCTTCTTCTTCTTCTTCTTCTTCTTCTTCTTCTTCTTCTTCTTCTTCTCCTCCTCCTTCTCCTCCTTCTCCTTCTCCTCCTCTTCCTCCTTCCTCTTCCTCTCCTTCTCCTTCTTCTCTTCCTCCTCCTCCTGCTTCTTCTGCTTCTTCTGCATCTCCTCCTCCTCCACTTTCATCTTCCTCTTCCTCCTCCCCTTCCTCCTTCTCCTCCCCCTCCCCTTCCTCCACGGTTGGAATGCAAAAATCAATCTAAATAGTTAGCAATGAATATAAAACATAAAAAAACAGGTAGATAGATCTAGGTAGTATATTAAGCATGACGAAAATAGTATTAGGTTAAGTATGTTAACATGGATAAGTTGATAAATGATTGGTATAATAACAGAAGATATGACGATATGTAACATTGCAAAAAGACATTCATATTAATTGTTTATGTTTTTGTTAGGTAATGTTATGTATGTGGGTGCTATGTGGAGTTTGATGTATGTTTGATTTGTATATATGTATTTGTATATATATATTTTTAAGGGGCGTAGAGTGCCTTTCGTCCCCTGTCCTATAGTCTCTCATATATCTCGTATTTCTTCTCGACTATATCCTCTATAACCTTCATTGTGTATTATTGTGTATTGGACAAAATAAATAAATAAATAAATGAAATGTATAGTTGTATATGTGTATATATGTATGTATGCATGTATGTATGTATGTATGTATGTATGTATGTATTACTATTTTACTGAAAGAGTAGTAGATGCTTGGAACAAACTTCCAGCAGACGTGGTTGGTAAATCCACAAGTAACTGAATTGAAACATGCATGGGATAAACATAGATCCATCCTAGGATAAAATACAGGAAATAGTATAAGGGCAGACTATATGGACTATGAGGTCTTTTTCGGCCATCAATCTTCTATGTTTCTATGTTTTGATATATGTGCTGTTTTTAAAATTAATTAATAAAAATATATTTTTTTTAAAAAAATGTGGGGTGGAATTGGCCTAACAATTGTCCCACTTAGCAACAGAAATTTGTGACTCAATTGTGGCCATAAGATGAGGACTGCCTGTAGTTCACCCTACTGTCCAGTGAAAACTAACCCAATTCCCTTCCTTCCTAAGAAGAGCCAGTATTGAAATCCTATCATCCTTTGCAGCCTTTGCAATATTTGCTTGGAGTGATCCTTGTCCTTCTCTTTCCAAACAGGTGCAAGGCATTGTGGGAAGCATGAAGAATGATCCACCTCCTCCACACTTGCAGCGTTCTCCCCCATGAGATTGGCAAAAAAACCCTCCACATCCGAAGAGTCCTTCCATCCTAGCCGAGCTTAGATCCGAACTGACCTCTCCGAGGAATCCAGCAACATCCAGTATTGTGTCCATTGGGGACTGTATTTTCCTCCTCCCCCCATCGGATGTATCCGAGTGGAAGACATTTGAGGCTTCCTGGAATTCCTGCAGGTGTTTGTCAATGCAAAGGGCTCCCATTCAGGGCCTCACATCTGCACCCATTATGAGTACAGTGGTACCTCTACTTACGAATGCCTCTACTGACAAACGTTTCGAGATACGAACCCGGTGTTTAAGATTTTTTTGCCACTACTCCCAAACTATTTTCCACTTATGAACCTGAGCCACTGCCGCTGGGATGCCACGCCTCTGGACTTCAGTTGCCATCCTTGCACTGCTGGGAATCCCCCTAAGCCTCCTTTCGCTGGGAATCCCTGCCTCTGGACTTCCGTTGCCATCCTTGTGCTACTGGGAATCTCCTGAGCCTCCCTTCGCTGGGAATCCCTGCCTCTGGACTTCCGTTGCTATCCTTGCGCTGCTGGGAATTCCCCTGAGCCTCCCTTCACTGGGAATCCCTGCCTCTGGACTTCTGTTACCATCCTTGTGCTGCTGGGAATCCCCCTAAGCCTCCTTTCGCTGGGAATCCCTGCCTCTGGACTTCCGTTGCCATCCTTGTGCTACTGGGAATCTCCTGAGCCTCCCTTCGCTGGGAATCCCTGCCTCTGGACTTCCGTTGCTATCCTTGCGCTGCTGGGAATTCCCCTGAGCCTCCCTTCACTGGGAATCCCTGCCTCCGGACTTCCATTGCCATCCTTGCGCTGCTGGGATTTCCCTGAGCCTCCCTTCGCTGGGAATACCTGTCTCCGGACTTCCGTTGCCATCCTTGCACTGCTGGGATTCCCCTAAGCCTCCTTTCATTGGGAATCCCTGCCTCTGGACTTCCATTGCCATCCTTGCGCTGCTGGGATTTCCCTGAGCCTCCCTTCGCTGGGAATACCTGTCTCCGGACTTCCGTTGCCATCCTTGCACTGCTGGGATTCCCCTAAGCCTCCTTTCATTGGGAATCCCTGCCTCTGGACTTCCGTTGCCATCCTTGCGTTGCTGGGATTCTCCTGAGCCTCCCTTCGCTGGGAATCCCTGCCTCAGGACTTCCGTTGCCACCCAAAGCACCTGTTCTTGCACTGCTGGGATTCTCCAGAGCCTCCCCTCACTGGGATTCAAAACAGTGCCAGCAAAAATGAAGGAAATCCCAGCGAGGGGAGGCTCAGGGAAATCCCAGCAGCGCAAGAACAGGTGCTTTGGGTGGCAATGGAAGTCCGGAGGTGGGGATTCCCAGCGGTTCAAGGCAAACAGGGTGACTTTTGGGATGGATTTGCATGCATTATTTGCTTTTACATTGATTCCTAAAGGGAATATTGCTTCTATTTACGAACCTTTCTACTTACGAACCTGGTCACGGAACGAATGAAGTTCGTAAGTCGAGGTACACTATATTTATTTTATTTATTTTTATTTATTTATTTATTTATTTTGTCCAATACACAATGAGAGTTTTAGTGGGTATATATATATGTACACATAGTAAAATACATGATGAAGATTATAGAGGAGATACTCATAGTAAAATATATCTATGAAAGAATGGAAAAGAAGATATAGTAATAGAACGTATCAATGAAAGAATGGAAGAAGAGATATAGGAATAGAAGAAAGGTATAGGAGATATAGGAGAGCAATAGGACAGGGGACGGAAGGCAGATGACCAGCCTGTTTATTTGTTAGTCCGGCTGACTGACTGACTGACTGATTGACTAGAGCTCTTGATTATAGGTCATTCAACAGAATAGCTTTGCTCTCTAGAGTTTACTAGGCTTCAACATTCCTGAATGACGCCTGTCAGCCCCCTGGCTTTTCAAACTCAGAAGAGCTGGCTAATAAATTTGAAAAACCGTTTGTCAGTGAAGCATAGACCTTCCGGTAGAGAAACGGAGAATCATCTAGGTTAGATGTCCTCATCACTCTCCTTGTGGTCACAGCTTAACATCAGATGATGCCCCTATATAGCCCCAGGTGGGCGGTGATCATTTCTACATCATAATTATCTCTAATTATCCTCAATCGGAGTATTGTATCGGTAGTTCTGTGTTAGCGAAAACTTCAGAAGAGAAGGAGTTAGGGGTCGTGATTTCCGACAGCCTCAAAATGGGTGAACAGTGCAGTCAGGCGGTAGGGAAAGCAAGTAGAATGCTTGGCTGCATAGCTAGAGGTATAACAAGCAGCAAGAGGGAGATTGTGATCCCTCTGGGGAGACCACATTTGGAATACTGTGTTCACTTCTGGAGACCTCACCTACAAAAAGATATGGATAAAATTGAACGGGTCCAAAGACGGGCTACAAAAATGGTGGAAGGTCTTAAGCATAAAACATATCAGGAAAGACTTAATGAACTCAATCTGTATAGTCTGGAGGACAGAAGGGAGAGGGGGGACATGATCGGAACATTTAATATATATCAAAGGGTTAAATAAGGTTCAGGAGGGAAGGGTTTTTAATAGGAAATTGAACACAAGAACAAGGGGGCACAATCTGAGGTTAGTTGGGGGAAAGATCAGAAGCAACGTGAGACAATATTATTTTACTGAAAGAGTAGTAGATCCTTGGAACAAACTTCCAGCAGACGTGGTTGGTAAATCCACAGTCACTGAATTTAAACATGCCTGGGATAAACATATATCCATCCTAAGATAAAATACAGAAAATAGTATAAGGGCAGACTAGGTGGACCATGAGGTCTTTTTTTCTGCCGTCAATCTTTTACGTTTCTATGTTTCTAAAGAACAATAAATATTAATGGGTGGGATTCAGCTGGTTTGGACCAATTCTAATCTTGTCCTATATTGCTTTTTTTTTTTTTTGATGCCACACACATGCGCGCAGGACATGACAAAGCGAATTGCTGTGGTTTTTTTATGTAGTTTCCATGTGCACAAGGCAGAGTGCGCAAAGCACACTTTCAACTCTGCGCGAACCATTTGTTAAATTATGCGAAGCCCACCTTGAATACAAACCCTAATAACATAATTCTTGATTAACGGGAGGAGAAATTAAACCAAGGAGGCTGAATTGTCCTTTCTTTTTCGTGTGGCAAAAAAGAAGTGGTGTGCCCTTACATGATATTTTTCCAGTTTTAGGGGTGGGAAATTTGTTGTGGTGTTTTCCTTAAATACTAACTACTGTATATCGGATTTTGCTTAACTTAAAAAAAACACAGGGACAACGGGTCCACTACTCTCATTTGCTGATATATCAGATAAAATCCACGAATCCACAGAGAGGGGCTTCATATATCCTCCTCGAGCAATGTTTCCCAACCTTGGCAACTTGAAGATATTTGGACTCCAACTCCCAGAATTCCCCAGCCAGCAAACCCTCACAATTCGGATCTGTACCGAATTTTGCGGTGTTTGGTATGCCGAACACGAACCCGAAATTTTTGAAACTTCAGGAAAAGTTCAGGTTTTTGTTCGGCATTCGGAGCTTTGATGTCACTGGCAGGTTGCTAAGGACTCCATGGAATCCAGGAAGTGATCACCTTGGCGTCCTTAGCAAACTGCTGGTGATGTCAAGGCTCCGCCCCCAGAATCTCTTCGTGGGAGGGATTCCCCAGCCCCTTCAAGGGAGGTCTTCACATAAAAATAAGCATTGTTATTTTTACGAAAAAGGATGCCGCAGCGGCGCTGCAAGCAAAGGGCAGTTCTTTCACATAAAAATAAACATGTTTTGCGTGAAAGGACCGCCCTTTGCTTGCAGCGCCACTGCGGCGTCCTTTTTCGTAAAAATAACTATGTTTATTTTTACATGAAGACCTCCCTTTGAAGGAGCTGGGGAATCCCTCCCACGAAGAGATTCCGGGAGCGGAGCCTTGATGTCACCGGCAGGTTGCTAAGGACGCCAAGGTGATCACTTCCTGGATTCCATGGAATCCAGGAAGTGATCACCTTGGCGTCCTTAGCAACCTGCCGGTATACATGATGTCAAAGCTCCGCCCCCAGAATCTCTTGGTGGGATTCCCCATTCGGGTTCGGGTTTGGTTCGGGTTCGGCCGAATTTTGCGTAAAGTTCATCCAAACTTGCCGAAACCGAACACTGTTGGGTTCGCCCATCACTAGCCATCATACGTGAATCAAATCCACAGTAAAACAGTTTAACGAGGTCCTCCAAAAGGAATTGGCTGGGAACGCTTTGAAATGCAATTGCAACCTGCCAAGGCCAAATTGTTTATTGACACCCCTCCCCGCTTTTTGGCAGAATAAATACATTTCAAAGTGTGCTATTTATTTATTTATTTTTTAAAAAAGACACACACACAAACACGCAAACACACACACGTCAACATTCCTGAACAGCTCTCTAAATCCAAGCTGGTACCACGAAGGAGAAAGCCAAAACAGATCCACAACAGATGCAATTCTGAAAAATGCAGAAGGTTTTATTTACAGCCAGAGAGAGCATTGCAAAGTCTTCGGTTCAAGTTGTAAATCTGAGCCTGCTTCTATCCTTAGTAAACAATGTGGGCCGAGCAAGGCTTGAAAAGAAAGGCTGGTGCTGCAAGGGTTAATATGTCAACAAAAGGCTGTTTTTAATTCCAGCCTGGGTCTCCTGGTGCACTGGGGTGGGAGGGAGAGAATCTGTCCCGCAATGCTGAAATCCTAAATTGCTAGTGCCCTCCATTCTCCCCCCACTCCCTGCAACATTTCAGTCTGCTGTTAGTAACCCTCAGCATGTGCAAGATTGGGGCTGAGCTCTCCAAAGAGGGGCTTGAGCACAGGGGCCTTTGTACCCGAGAGGCAAAACATTAAGAACCTGTGGAGAAGGAACTCAGAAACCCTGGAGGCCCCGGGAATGAGACTGAGACAAAAAGCCTCTTACAGCCTTGAAAAATCACCCTACTGCGGTTATTTTATTTACTGCAGCTGGCAAGGGGAACTGTTTCACTTTGCCCAACATTTCTAAACAGTGTGATCAGGATTCTCCTTCTTCCTCTTCCTCTTCTCCCTCCCTCCCTCCTTTCCTTTCCTTCCTTTCCTTTCTTTCCTTCTTTCCTTCCTTCTTTCTTTCTTTCTTTCTTCTTTCTTTCTTTCCTTCCTTCCTTCTTTCTTTCTTTCTTCTTTGTTTCCTTCCTTCTTTCCTTCTTTCTTTCTTTCCTTCCTTCTTTCTTTCCTTCCTTCCTTCTTTCTTTCTTCTTTCTTTCTTTCTTTCCTTCCTTCCTTCTTTCCTTCCTTCCTTCTTTCTTTCTTTCTTTCTTCTTTCTTTCCTTCCTTCTTTCTTTCTTTCTTTCTTTCTTCTTTCTTTCCTTCTTTCCTTCCTTCCTTTTTTCCTTCTTTCTTTCTTTCCTTCTTTCCTGCCTTCTTTCTTTCTTTCCTTCCTTCCTTCTTTCTTTCTTTCTTTCCTGCCTTCCATATTCTTCCTTCCTTCCTTCCTCCTCCTTCCTCCTCCTCTTCTCCTTCTCCCTTCTCTTTCCTTCCTTCCTTGCTTCTTGCTTCCTTCCTTCCCTCCTTCCTTCTTTCTTTCTTTCTTCTTTCTTTCCTTCCTTCCTTCTTTCCTTCCTTCTTTCTTTCTTCTTTCTTTCCTTCCTTCTTTCCTTCCTTCTTTCCTTCTTTCTTTCTTTCCTTCCTTCCTTCTTTCTTTCTTTCCTTCCTTCTTTCTTTCTTTCTTTCTTTCCTGCCTTCCATATTCTTCCTTCCTTCCTTCCTTCCTCCTCCTTCCTCCTCCTCTTCTCCTTCTCCCTTCTCTTTCCTTCCTTCCTTGCTTCTTGCTTCCTTCCTTCCCTCCTTCCTTCCTTCCTCTTCCTCCTTCTTCCTCCTCTTCCTCTTCTCCTGTCTCTTTACTTTCTTCCTTCCTCTTCCTCTTGTTCTTCCTCCTCCTCTTCCTATTCCCTTTCCTTCTCCTTCCTTCTTTCCTTCCTTCCTTCCCTCTTCCTCCTCCCTCTTCTTCCTCCCCCTCCAACTTTTAGATAATAGGTTTTTTTTATTGTCCTTCCTTCTCTACTACCTTAGTATGATCCTTAATTACTTTTAAAATAGGAAATAATGAAATACTATGTTTTTTACCCATAAACGCTTTAATCATTTTAATCATTATCTAGAACTGAACTTTTATAGCAGTGAAAGTAAGTTGAGTTACTCGCCTAATCTGTTCTCATATTGAACCTTGTGGGTTCAGGACAAAACCTTAAAATGTTAATGTGCTCCTCAATCAATAATGCTGTCTATCATTTGTTCCTTTTGTGGCTATTCCAATAATGTGACTTAATCAACTGAAAAAGAGTCCAAGCACATATTTGAAAACTTATCTTGGTTGGTAAGCCACTCCCACCCAATCACATGACATTTAAGCCCCCCCCGGTCACATGATTGTCAAGACACTCCCACTTGGTCACATAGCTGGCAAGCCACTCCCACCCGGTCCCATGATCATCAAGCCACACCCACAATATAAGCCACGGCCAGAGAGTGGCAGTAAAAATTTTGGCAGCCCATCACTGAAGAAAGGTCATAAAGTGGGGCAAAATTCACTTAACAACTGTCTTGCTTAGCAACAGAAATGTTGCTGTGCTCAATTGTGATCATATAGACGAGGACGACCTATACCAGGGGTAGGCAAAGTTGGCTCTTCTATGACATGTGGACTTCAACTCCCAGAATTCCTGAGCCAATCATGAGAGCTCAGGAATTCTGGGAGTTGAAGTCCACAAGTCATAGAAGAGCCAACTTTGCCTACCCCGACCTATAGCAACCTTTCCTGTCTCGCCAGAGAAACAGGTTTTCTCTGCATAATCCATTGCAGAATCAAAGTAAGTAAACTTTAGCCTGTCATTGGTGGATTCCCGGAGGAGGCGGTGCCTGGTGTAAGGAGGATGGGACTGCAAGTTACACCCCATTGGATGTCCCATTCCTTGCAGCCAATCAGAATCCTCAAAATATTCCCCTTCCTGGAGAAATTAAATTGTATTTTCATGAGTTGGCCTTGACAGGATTGAGTTCTGTTGAAGTTGCCTCTTGAAAGAAAAAGAAGGGGAGAAAAAAAAGGCTGCCCCTTAAAAGCACTCACAAAGATCTCGGAATTGTGTTCCTTACAGAAGAGCTTTTAAAGCCCCTTCCCTCCAACAATTCCCCAATTTAAAGCCCCTTCTTCATAATAATTATCATAAAAAGCAGCCAAAGGTGGTATGGGAGGGGGAGAATTGAAGTTGGGAGAGTGGAATCCCCCCCTTCTCTTCCCTAATTGAATTTTCCTGCCTCCTGCTCCTAATTTTAATTTTTTTTTCCAGGAAACCACCAGAGAAGACACAGAGAGAAAGGGATGGTTTCACTCCCCCTGTTGCCCCATGAGCTGCAGATCTGTGCTGGTCCTGCAGTTGTTGTTGTTGTTGTTGTTGTTGTTATTATTATTATTATTATTATTATTATTATTATTATTATTATTATTATAGAATAGAATAGAATAGAATAGAATAGAATAGAATAGAAGGAATTTGTCTTGGTGCAGATGCTCTCAGCGTACATAAAAGAAAAAGATACATTTGTCAAGAATCATGTGGTACAACGCTTAATGATTGTCATAGGGGTCAAATAAGCAATGAAGAAACAATCAATATGAATAAAAATCTTAGGGTACAAGGAACAAGTTACAGTCATACAGTCCTAAGTGGGAGGAAAAGGATGATAGAAATGATGAGAAAAACTAGTAGAAATAGAAGTGCAGATTTAGTAAAAAGTTTGACAGTGTTGAGGGAATTATTTGTTTAGTAGAGTGATGACATTTGGAAAATGTGTCTAGTTGTCTTGGTGTGCAGTGCTCTGTATTATTATTATTATTATTATTATTATTATGGTTATGGTTATGGTTGTTGTTGTTGTTGTTATTATTGTTGTTGTTGTTGTTTAATTGATTTTATTTTATTGGATTTGCATGCCGCCCCTCTCCGTAGACTCCGGGCGGCTAACAACAGTAGTAAAACAGAATGACAATCCAATATTAAAACAGTTAAAAAACCTTATTGTAAAACCAAACATACATACAGACATACCATGCATAAAATTGTAAAGGCCTAGGGGGAAAGGGTATCTCAGTTCCCCCATGCCTGGCGGTAGTTATTATTATTATTATTATTATTATTATTATTATTATTATTATTATTATTCTCCTTATTATTATTCTTATTCTTATTCTTATTCTTATTCTTATTCTTATTCTTATTCTTATTCTTATTCTTATTCTTATTCTTATTCTTATTCTTATTCTTATTCTTATTCTTATTCTTCTTCTTCTTCTTATTCTTCTTCTTCTTCTTCTTATTATTATTATTATTATTATTATTCTCATTATTATTCTCATTATTATTCTCATTATTATTCTCATTATTATTCTCATTATTATTCTCATTATTATTCTCATTATTATTTTAAATAAGACCTTTTCGTCCACTGTGCCTTTTAAAGAGCAAGAACGCTAAGCAGGTGCAAGGCTATTTCAACCTGTCTTATTGTCCGCCCCCAGTAAACACACTGAATGGATTTTGTATCTTGGTTTTGCCCAGTGTTGGGGGGGGGGGCTGCGCTGCTTATTACGGCGCCCGGCCTCCCCTCTCCTCTCCTTGCTCCGGGAAGGAGTCAGGCCTCAAGATAAATTTTTAAGTTATACATCTGCACAGTGTGTGGGGAGGAGGAAAAATGCCAGCAACCACACAAAGACGCCCGATGAGTCCCTCCGTGGGAGAAAAGTCCCCCCCCTGGCTTTCCAAGCCTTTTTTCGAGGAGGGGTGTGTGTGGGGTGGCGCTTGGCCAGCCGCAGCTGGTAAAAGACTGACCTCACATTTCAAGTGGGGGCAGCGGCTGGAGGGGGGGGGTCTGAGCGGAAGACCAGCAAGCAAAGCAAAAGGCCGTCCGGTTTGGAGATCCCCGTTTCAAACTTTTAGGAAGTTGTTAAAAAGAAAGAAAAAGGAAGAAAAGATAGAAAAAGTGCCCAGGTTTGGATAAAGTGGATTTTTTCCCTTCAGTGTGTGTGTGTAACAAGTTGAGGGAGGCCTTTACAAGGTTTTTGAGCAGGTAATTAGCACCCAACACCAGATGCAGGAAATAGTTTTGGTCACCTCAGACACAGAATACATAATAAGCCAAAGGGGTTGATTTTCCATGGATGGGTGGCTTTGAACAAAGGCCCCAAAGAGGAAAGAGATCAGGATTTAGGGATTGGTAACCTAAGAGCTGCCGGGCTACTTTCCCATCAGTTTACGAGAAACCCCCTCCTCTCGTTGCATCCCCCAGCCCTCTCGTCAAAAACCCGATAAAGTATTAAAATGTTTGCAAGACTATCTATCAATCTATCTATCTATCTATCTATCTATCTATCTATCTATCTATCTATCTATCTATCTATTCATTGGATTTGTACGCCGCCCCTTTCCGTAGACTTGGGGCGGATAACAACAATGATAAAAACAGCATGTAACAATCTAGCTCCTTCCTTGTCCAAGAAGAGAGGAAAAGCCAGGATCTAACGCTATATCAGGAAGAAACCTTGCGGAGGGAATATGCCGTTCACAGCCAAAAAACAATACAGTGATACCTCTACTTAAGAAGGCCTCTACTTAAGAACTTTTCTACATAAGAACCGGGTGTTCAAGATTTTTTGGTCTCTATTAAGAACCATTTTCTACTTAAGAACCAGAGCCCCAAAAAATTTCCCAGGATATTTGAGAGCGGCACGGCACAGCCAGTTTCTTGCCATTCCCCCTTTAATCCCGGCCATCTTCGGCTTTTCTGGGCTGCCAGAGGAGCCTTTCAGTGGCGCTTAAGGAGGCTTTGGCAGTCTAGAGCAAACAAAGCATTTTCCTTTCTCTGGGCGCTTGAGAGAGAATAAACCTCTACTAGCACCCAGAAAAAAGAAACACTCCCTTTGCTCTGGGCAGCCCAGAGTGAATGGAGCATTTTCCTTTCTCTGGGCACTGCCTCAGAGTCCCTCTTTTTTTTTTTAAGCCTTAAAGTTTTGGATTTTTTTGATTCCCCTCACCTCACCTTCTTCCTTCAGCCGCGACTGTCCTCCTCCTCTTCTTCCTCCTCCTCCTCCCACCCAAAATCTGAGCTTTTATTTCTTTCCTAATGGGTCTGCATGCATCATTTGCTTTTACATTGATTTCTATGGGAAAAAATCCTTCTACTTACAAACTTTTCTACTTAAGAACCTGGTCACAGAACGAATTAAGTTCATAAGTAGAGGTACCACTGTATTTGGTGATTTATTTCCTATTGATAGCATCAAAGGAATGTTAAACACACACAAACACACAGACACTGTACAATTTTTTCCCTCCTGGGCAAGTTATTGAGCTCAGCTTTGACAAGAAGGTTCTCCTTTCTGAGCATTCAAATGAGTTTCGGTGGGAGACACATGTCAGTTCTCCTAATTAGACCAAAGTGATGAAGACATGGTTGATGGTCCTTAAGCATCATTTTCCCCCCTCTCAGAAGCCACGATTCCAGTTGGCTTGTTTTGTTTTGCGGTGGCACCTGCACTTCACAAGCAGAATTGGGATAAACCTGAGATGGCAAACTCAAGGGCAAGTTTGGCCTTATTTATTTATTGCATAGCTAGAGGCATAACAAGCAGGAAGAGGGAGATTGTGATCCCCTTATATAGAGCGCTGGTGAGACCCCATTTGGAATCCTGTGTTCAGTTCTGGAGACCTCACCTACAAAAAGATATTGACAAAATTGAACAGGTCCAAAGACGGGCTACAAGAATGGTGGAAGGTCTTAAGCATAAAACGTCTCAGGAAAGACTTCATGAACTCAATCTGTATAGTCTGGAGGACAGAAGGAAAAGGGGGGACATGATCGAAACATTTAAATACGTTAAAGGGTTAAATAAGGTTCAGGAGGGAGGTGTTTTTAGTAGCAAAGTGAACACAAGAACAAGGGGACACAATCTGAAGTTAGTTGGGGGAAAGATCAAAAGCAACATGAGAAAATATTATTTCACTGAAAGAGTAGTAGATCCTTGGAATAAACTTCCAGCAGACGTGGTTGGTAAATCCAAAGCAACTGAATTTAAACATGCCTGGGATAAACATATATCCATTGTAAGATGAAATACAGGAAATAGTATAAGGGCAGACCAGATGGACCATGAGGTCTTTTTCTGCCGTCAGTCTTCTATGTTTCTATGTTTCTATTTATTTATTGGATTTGTATGCCGCCCCTGTTACCACAGACAGAAACACATTGGTACCTCTACCTACAAACGCCTACTTATGAACTTTTCTAGATAAGAACCAAGTGTTCAAGATTTTTTTGCCTCTTCTCAAGAACCATTTTCCACTTACAAATCCGAGCCTCTGAAACTGTAACCGGAAAAGGCAGGGGGAAGCCTCCATGGGGACTTTCTAGGAATCTCCTGGGAGGAAACAAAGCCAGAAAAGGCATCAAGAAGCCTCCATGGGGCCTCTCTAGGAATCTCCTGGAAGGAAACAGGGCCTCCACCCTCCCTGTGGCTTCCCCAATATCACACATTATTTGCTTTTACATTGATTCCTATGGGAAAAATTGCTTCTTCTTACACACATTTCAGCTTAAGAACCTGATCACTGAACAAATTAAGTTCGTAAGTAGAGGTACCACTGTAGTTAGATTATATTAAGACATGTTTCTTTAAGACAAGGGGAAATGTTACACTCTGGGTAATGTAGTTTTATATGTGACCACATCTATGTAATTCCTTTTGGCTCTGGCCCAGGATGAGGGGTAATTGGAGAGAGCACTCCAGAGGGTTCTTTGTTCTTTACTAAGTAAGCCAGCATGTAGAAGCAACATGTAGAGCTGGGGACGATTCAATGTCTTTTTACTTTGCTGGTATGAGATGAACTTTTTCCAGTGCCTGTGGGATGCTTAGATTTGTCCTGTAGGGCTGCCCTGGAAACAGCGAAGGACCAGCCCACAGTGTCTCTGCCAGAGAAAACAGAGCTCAGGAGTGTTGTGTGGGGCCCTCCCAAGCTCCATTTTCGCTGGCAAAGGATTGCAGGAGGCCATCACAACCAAAAATTGTGTTTAGGAACCCATTTTCGCTGGCAGAGTGCTTGGGCCACCACAGATGCCCCTGACACTAGTGACATCAAACTGACCATGCCTACCCTGACCGCACACACACTGCCCCCCAAGGTCAAGCACAACACTGATGCAGCCCTCAATGAAATCACATTTGACATCCCTAGGATAGACTTTGAATGGCTAATAAGAAAAACTTTCATAGAAAGCGAATGATGAATAAAGATATTTAGAATAGAATAGAATAGAATTTTATTGGCCAAGTGTGATTGGACACACAAGGAATTTGTCTTGGTGGATATGCTCTCAGCGTATATAAAATAAAATATACATTTGTCAAGAATCATGTGGTATGACACTTAATGATTGTCATAGGGGTCAAATAAGCAACGAAGAAGCAATATTAATAAAAATCTTGGGATATAAGCAACAAGTTACAGTCATACAGTCAACATGGGAGGAAATGGGTGAAAGGAATGATGAGAAAAACTAGTAGAATAGAAGTGCAAATTTAGTAGAAAATCTGACAGTGTTGAGGGAATTATTTGTTTAGTAGAGTGATGGCGTTCATAAAAAACCTGTTCTTGTGTCTAGTTGTCTTGGTGTGCAGTGCTCTGTAGCGACCTTTTGAGGGTAGGAGTTGAAACAGTTTGTGTCCAGGATGTGAGGGGAGGGAGCAATATGGCTTAGAATTAAGAGGCATGAGGGATAATAAATATTTTTGAAGGTAAGCGATAGCGGTTAATTGGAGAATAAAATTAAAATTAATTAGTGGTTGATCCAGGAGACAAAGCAAGGTTTGGAAGAGGCAGCATTAGATGAATAACCTATACCTAGAATAAAGAGTTATACAGTATATACAGAAAAAATAGAAACATAATGACTATAGTAGAGGCACCGTCAGTCTAAAAATGTACAGCATATGTCATCAGTCTGTTAAATATGAGATTAACTGTGATAAGAAGCACTCAGGGAAAGGTAAAGAAGGAGAAATAGAGGTGTTTATAAATCAGTTATAGAGGTGTTCTTTTCATTACACTAGAAACCAGAGTTAGAAGGAACCTTGGAACGCAAGCAGGATATGCTCTACCATTCCAGATAAAAGCCTCTTTAAAAGCTTCAGAACTTTTGAACTTTTGAAATTGTTCCACTGTTTAATGCTTCTCACGGTTAGGGAATTTCTCCTTAGTTCAAGGTTGCTTCTCTCCTTGATTCCCACCGTTGTTTCTTGTCTTGCCTTCTAGTACTTTGGAAAAATAGGTTGACTATCTCTTCTTTGTGACAACCTCTCAAATATTGAAGAAGGCCTCCACTCTAAAATATGGAAGAAGGCCTCTACAACTTATTTTCTGAAGCTATTTTCTGAAACATCCAGTGGAAGCTAACCAACTGCATGGCATAGATGTTATCCAGTAACTTACTCCGTCACACTATCATTGGGATTTAGAATTTGCTCTGATTTTCAAAAAACACAACAACCAACAACCAACCTAGAGCGCACTAGAGTGCCTTCCGTCCCCTGTCCTATTACTCTCCTATATCTTCTATACCTTTCTTCTATTCCTATATCTCTTCTTCTATTCTTTTTTTTAAAATATATTTTTATTGGTTTTGCAGATAAGGTTACATAAAATAAACATAAAACAATGCACAGTGCATGTGCCCATCACCCGACTGACAATAACCATCACCACCACCACCAATTGCGGGGGGTTCAAATATTTACTAGTTTATGTATGTATGTATGTATGTATGTATGTATGTATGTATGTGTATATATATATATTTCCTTAGCTCTACTTTGCATTTGTTATTATTGAAAGAGTGATTGGAGTTTATTTTTCACATTTGCATCACAGATTCTACTCAGCATATAATCTTTCACCTTATTCCATCGTGCCATCAGCTTCTCCAATTTATTTTCATCAAAGTTATTTAATGGTTGACCTATCCAGATTCCTAAGAGGTCAGTAAGGGGCGAGTACAAGTGCACTAGAGTGCCTTCCGTCCCCTGTCCTATTGCTCTCCTATATCTCCTATACCTTTCTTCTATTCCCCTATCTCTTTTTCTCTTCTTTCATTGATATGTTCTATTACTATATCTTCTTTTATATTCTTTCTTAGATATATTTTACTATGAGTATTTCCTCAAAACCTTCATCATGTATTTTACTATGTGTATATATATATATATACCCACTAAAACCCTCATTGTGTATTGGACTAACTAACTAACTAACTAACTAACTAACGAACGAACGAACGAAAGAAAGAAAGAAAGAAAGAAAGAAAGAAAGAAAGAAAGAAAGAAAGAAAGAAAGAAAAACAAACAAACAAACAAACAAACAAACAAACCTACCTACTGGCGGATCATTGAGAAAGCCAGAAAAGTTAATTAAAATCTGTTGCTACCAATAAAGGAGAATATTTATAGCTGAGGGTTGAAATGAGGGTCCTTGGTTCTTGCTTGTTTTCTTGAAGATGTTTCATTATCCATACTAGGTAACATCATCAATGCTAGTCAATAAGACCCCCTCAAACTGTTGCTAGGAATGGATGAATCTTGGAAAAACATAGGAAGAACATTGGCAAATTTGGACAACCGCTTACACATTCAAAGTACCTTGGGACACACAGTACTTATCCAAGTACATTCAAGAACATACTAGACCTCTTCCAAACAGATAATATTTACGTTATGTTGCCCGGAATAACCCAATACATCTTGCCTATTGTTAGCTATCACCACATCTGATGGCAATACATTTTCCAGCTTAACTCTCTGTTGGATGTAGAAAACTACTATACTGCTCAAAAAAATAAAGGGAACACTCAAAGAACACATCCTAGATTTGAATGAATGAAATATTCTCATTGAATATTTTGTTCTGCACAAAGTTGAATGTGCACAACAGCATGTGAAATTGATTGTCAATCAGTGTGCTTCCTAAATGGGCAGTTTGATTTCACAGAAGTTTGATTTACCCCCTCCTTATCTACTCTTCCTCTTCCTCTCCTTCCTCCTCTCTTCCTCCTCCTCCTCTCCTTCCTCCTCTCTTCCTCCTCCTCTCCTCCTGCTTCTCTCTCTCTCCCTCCCTCCAGCTCTCCTCCTCCTTTCCTCCCCCCTCCCTCCCTCCTTTCTCCTCTGCCTCCTTCTCTCCTCTCCTCTCCTCCACCTCTTTCTCTCCCTCCTCACGCTCTTCCTCCTTGCCTCCTCTTCCTCTCCCTTCTCTTCTCCCTCCTTTTCTCCTTCCTCTTCCTCCCCTCCTCTCTTCCTCCTCCTCCATCCCCCCATAAGATGTGTTTTAAATTATAACGGTAGCATTGGCCCTGGTAACCGAAACCTAGATTCAACTATTTTTAGTAGACGTCCAGATCCCTTTAATAATATAGGAACTCTGGCAGGTTAAAAAGTGATCTCTCTCATTCTTTCCTTGCACTCAAATTTAATCTGTCATTCTTTGCCAGCAAAACACAGGACAGAAAGAGTCAGAGGATCATTATGAGAGTGGAAAAACCACAGTTAATTTGGTATCAAAAGGTAATAGGATAAGGTTTGGAAACTCTGGCCTATTGTTCTGCAGAATTAATTCCAGCAGGTTAGATGCTTCTGGTGACTGATATGAACAAGATATGAACAAGCTAATTAGGAGAGAAAATATGTTTTGGTATGATATAATACTCCTTGCCCTTTCTTTCCCCCATTCCTCCTTCCCCCTTTCCCCTTCTCTTTTCCCTGTTCGCCCTTCAACCTTCCCCCATTTCCCTCTTCCTCCTTCCCTTCTCTCCCCTCCCCTTTGTTATGAGTGGTCCACAACCAGCTCAGTTAAACACAGATTCCGAGAAGGATGAATCGGATCCATCTTGGTACCCTAGGCCAGTGTTCTTGACAACTGAGTCAGAGAATTAGAGTGAGGGAGATTTGGAACCTGCAAAACCCGAGGAACCACCAGAGACTGTAGAAACCCCAATGATGGTAACGTCTGACTCAGAGGAGGAGGGAGACATTGGATATCAGGAGCCCCTATTAGGTCAGAAGGTCACAAAGCAGACAGGAATATCTTTATGGGGAAAATTCTAGAAGGTGAGTCTATGAAAGAAAGTCCAGACAGTTATATCTCTAGGAAACAGTTGACCACAGCCAGACAGTATATAAGTGAGGTTTTCTGGGTAAACGGGTGTGGAGATTCAATGTTTGTAATGGTGAAGGTCCTAGATCCGGGAGGTTCCAGAAATGCTTTGCTGGCAAACTGCTGTTATTCCTTTAAGTTCATGGTGCAGAGAACCAGCTGTCTGAGGAAAGACTGGGGATCCGTGAGTGTGTGTTTAGGAAAACATTAGAACACTGAAAAATGTCTAAATTAGATTTGGCTCCTAGCCACAGCCATTCATTATCTATTAGTCAGTTTCCCTGGGAAATCTGCCAACATGGACTAAGAGCCTGACTTTGTTTTATTTATTTATTTATTATTTATTAATTGGATTTGTATGCCACCCTTCTCCAAGGACTCGGGGCAGCCACAACATATTTTTAAAAACCCAGTATACAATATACTGGTTATTGAAATGGATGTCCAAGTGCCGCCTCTATGTTGGTTGAGTTAGGCAGGATTCCCTTGAGTACCATTTGTTGGGGGTCAAGGGAAAGGGAGGGTCTTGCTTTCTCTTTCTGCTCAAGATCCCCATGGACAATTGGTGGGCTACTGTGTGACACAGAATGCAGGACTCGATGGGCTTTGGACTGATTCAGCATGGCTCTTCTTATGTTTACAATATAAATATCCAAAATCCAATGAATATAATTAATATAATTATCAATATAATTAATATAATTAATTATTCTAAAAAGCCTGGAACAAAATAAAAATCATTCATTCACATTCAAACAACAAGCATACTTTGCACTCATCGGCCAGAAGCTAGGGTCTAGTGAGCCCAAGCCTTGTGTCATAGATGGCTTTTCAAGTTCTTATGAAAGGCGAGGAGGGTGGAGGCAGTACGAATCTCTGGGGGGAGCTGATTGCAAAGGACCGGAGCCCCCACAGAGAAGGCTCTTTTCCTAGGCCCCGCCAAGCGACATTGTCTGGTTGGTTTTGTACAAATCATTTTTAAATATACAATCAATTTTAAATATACATTGTCTGGTTGGTTTTGTACAAATCATTTTTAAATATACAGTTTCTTTTTATCTAGATATAAATATAGATATATTTTTAAATTTTCTGCAAGGGGATTCTCCTTTGTTCCAATCCCAGTAGGCCCAAACAGAATACCCTTCCCTTCCTGATAAAAGAGCTAATTATATCACCAAATAGAAAGTAGGAGAACTTCCCCTGTTCATGTTTAATTTTCTAACAAGCTTCTTCATACGATCCATTTAAAAACAACAACAAACCTCTCCATAAATGATGAATGATCGATGATGAATTTTGGGAGAAAACTCCAGGAGACAGCAGAAGGCCTGGCATGCTATGATCCCTGAAGTTGTGAAGACACAACTTGGTGACTGAACAACTCCATCAGTGAAGTGAAAATACTAATAAATATTTAACATGAGACAGGTAGAAAACTGCTGGAAAGATACTAACCAAACTGTGAAAGAAATCAGTGCATTGGACCAGCCAATGAGATCAGAGTGACGTGAACTTCATTGGAGACAGTTGTGGGAAGACTAAATACTGAGATTTCAACTACTAAATAGTTTGTAAGGTAAGAAGCAAAGCATTCAATTATTAAAGAGCATGGATCTGCACACTCTGATGTAGGGAAGTTTAAGGTGGCTGCAAATTAGGGCTGCAAATATCCAGACACCCACAATCCACAAGATTATATACTGTAATGTCCTGCCTGTCAATGACTACTTGAGCTTCAACGACAACAACACAAGAGCACACAACAGATTCAAACTTAATATTAACCGTTCCAAACTTGACTGTAAAAAGTACGACTTGTCGAAGCGAGGCACTCATTACCGGACTCCGTAGTGTCATCCCCTAACCCTCAACATTTTACTCTTAGACTATCCATGGTTGACCTCTCTGGATTCCTAAGAGGTCAGTAAGGGGTGTGCATAAGTGCACTAACGTGCCTTCCGTCCCCTGTCCTATTGCTCTCCTATATCTCCTATATCTTTTCTTCTATTCCTATATCTTCTCTTCTATTCTTTCTCTGATATATTTTACTATGAATATATCCTCTATAAATTTCTTTGTGTATTGGGCTAACTAGCTAGCTAGCTAGCTAGACAGGCAGGCAGGCAGGCAGGCAGGCAAGCAAGCAAGCAAGCAAGCAAACAAACAAACAAATGAATGAATGATTTGTCTGAAATTATATGGGTTTCCTGTCTGAGCAGGGGGTTGGACTAGAAGACCTCTAAGGTCCCATTCAAGTCTGTTGTTCTAAATTCTCAGGAACTACCCCATTTACCCCCCCCCCCAATAGCAGGTATTTCAGTCCCTTAGGAAGACTTGCCTGGGAAAAAGGATGGAAACATGAGGAAGCAGAGGCTGCAAACCTCTGCAGTGAAGATAGTATATATATATATATGATTCAACACAAAAATATGTAATCCTTCCCTGGTGCAGAGCTGAAGGGATTGGATACTGTAGCCTAGAGGTTAATTCTCTGCCTTACAAGGCAAAGGTTGCAGGTTCAAGTCCCAGTGAGGGTTTGGCTAGCTGATGAGGCCAAAATAAGGCCAAAATAGATCCTAGTCTCCCTTAATTTTCAAATTCAGCAAAAATCATGTGACACATACAAATAGAATTGTCGGCTATCAATAAAATTAACTGCCTTGGAAATGGCCCTGGGTTGGACCCAGAGGCAAAAAAGGAGCTGTGATGTTCCTTCAATACACCAGGGTGATTCGACACAAAAATATGTAACCCTTCCCTGGGGCAGAGCTGAAGGGATTGGATACTGTAGCCTAGAGGATAATTCTCTGCCTTACAAGGCAAAGGTTGCAGGTTCAAGTCCCAGTGAGGGTATGGCTAGCTGATGAGGCCAAAATAAGGCCAAAATAGATCTATCCTAGTCTCCCTTAATTTTCAAATTCAGCAAAAAAACGTGTCTGTGTGAGAGAGAGAGGGAGAGAAATATATATATAAATGAGATATTTGCATGATGCTCTTGGCCCCTTCAAAATTAAATAAATTCTGAATTCTCTCCTTCTCTCTTTGCCCCTCCTTTTTATTTGAAACATTTTCTAAAGCAAATTCTATCATTACTATAAATGACAACTGGTAGGGGAAAAAATCTTTTCCGGGCACTAATAATCCTCCTTTAACATAAAAGTGGAACATACTTGAAAAAAAAATGAAAAAAAAGAGAAACAGCTCTTGAGATGAATTGCTTCAAGCAAGAGATAGTTAACTAATTGAGCAGGGTTTTTATTAGCTGGAGTTATATTTTTTCCCCATTGATTTCCTGTTCTCTGAAATACTTCAGTTCTTTTTTTTTTTTAATCTATTACCTTGCCTGAATTACCTTGTTTATCCTGAATTAGTGCATTATTCTCCCTGGGAAGCCGGGTGTACGCAGCATGGTGCCTGTTGCGTAATTGCTTGCTAAATAGGCTGATTCAACAGGCAGCAAATTTCCCAGTGCAGTGATGTATTGCAAAGCTTTAGGCCAGAGGTGGAAAATAATGCAGCTGCTGGAGGGGGGGGATTATATATATCCTAATCCCTTTGGTTGGTTCCTGAACCTCCTCCAAGCATCTGGGTGTCAGTGTTAGAATATTCATGACTGGGTTAGCCAATGAGTAGGCATAGCAACTAAGTCAGCCAATGAGAGCTAACCACTTCTGAGTCTGTGCAGAGAATCGAAACTGAAAACTTAAGTTTAAGGCTAGGCTTGGCTCAGGGTCCCACTATGTTCCACTCTGTACTCTCAGCCCACTCTGTGCTTGTCTGCTCTCCTGAAATGAAACCAACTCCTGCTTGTGTTTACTTGAAGGAATAATCTACTTGTGGTATTGTATATTTATTACCATGTTTATAGAGGAAGTTATTTAATCCAGCCAAATTAGTCATGTGGTTTTGATTTTTATGCTACAAAATCTGATAGTCAGGGGTTCCAAGTAACATACCCATAGCACAGTGATTTTTCTTTTTAAAAAAACCCTAAGAAGGGCTCTACTTACACTCTACTTACACTCCTCCGCTCGCAACAAAATGCCTTACTCCACCAGACTTGAAATACTGCGATTAGACAATTTACAACTTACATTGCCTCCGATCTGATCTAACTGTAGTTCATAAAATCATATACCAAAATGTCCTTCCTGTTAATGACTACTTAACCTTCAACCGCAACAACACATGAGCACATAGTTGGGGGAAAGATCAAAAGCAACATGAGAAAATATTATTTTACTGAAAGAGTATTAGATGCTTGGAACAAACTTCCAGCAGACGTGGTAGATAAATCCACAGTAACTGAATTTAAACATGCCTGGGATAAACATATATCCATCCTAAGATAAAATACAAAAAATAGTATAAGGGCAGACTAGATGGATCATGAGGTCTTTTTCTGCCGTCAGTCTTCTATGTTTCTATATTTCTATGAGCACGTAATAGATTCGAACTAAAGGTAAACTGCTCTAAGCTCGACTGCAAAAATACAACTTCGGCAATAGAGTGACCAATGACTGGCAATGCACTACCAGACTCTGTGGTTTCTTCTCCAAACCTTAAAATTTTTAAACTTAAATTGTCTACAGTTGACCTCTCCCCATTTCTAAGGGGGCAAAAGTGTACCTCTGTGCCTACCACCCTGTCCTACTTTCCTATTATCCTCTTTTATTGTTACTTTTTAGTTATGTTATGTTTATACAAACTACTATCCTATACATATTTGACAAACAAATAAACAAACAAACAAACAAATAAATAAATAAAGCATTCCCCCCAAGTCTGTGATTGGATGTTTTATTCTTAGGGTCCCTTATGTGTGTCTTTAATCGTTTTAAAAATTATTTTCTCTTTTGTTAAATTGTATAGCCACATTGCTATATTCCAACCAGTGATGGGCTCCTACGGGTACGGTCAGGTACACAATACTGGTAGCAAAATTTTGATTCCCCCCCCCCTCTTTTTTCCCCTTCTGGGCTCTGGGTATGTTATTCCTATCACAGTAAATGAGGTTGTGTATAATTTAAATGAATGTGTATAATTTTAGAAGAGCTGTGGCTGCGTGTGTGTACATATACTATATATAGTGTTCTGCCGGGCTCTGCCGGGCTCTCTAGTAGAAGCCTCCCGAAAATTCATGGGTACAAATTTCAGACACACACACGTTTGAAAATTCAAAACAATGTCCTTTATCACAAAATTCAAAAGAAACAAAGCACCCTTTTTATTGCAAAGAGCACTCGTCCCCCAAACAGCCTTGTAGGCTGTACAAGTCTCTTAATCAGTCCTTAAGTACTTAGCTAGTAGCTGTGAAGAAACGTCACAGCCCTCCTTCTTCCCACGAAGTGAAACACACACACACTTTACTCTGCTTTGGTGTCAAAGGCGTGAAAAATCCACAAAGTTCAGAAACAGCGAGGCACGATCGTGAAGAACTGCGATCAGATAATCTTCCACAACGGCCAAACTAGCACGCTGCTATTTATAGCAGCAGCTCTAATTACTGGAGCCCCACCCAAACACAGGTGGTCTCTCTTATCTCCTGTAATATTTCCTCAATTAGTCTCTTTGATGCATAAGTCTGCGCCTGCGTGGGTCTAACACTTCGTCATCCGAATCGACCAAAGATAATGGAGATTGGCTTCCTGGGCTGTGTGCCAAGGCCCCCTTCTTCCAAGTCACCCCCACCTTCTTCTTCGTCCGAGGAAACTGCACTCCCTGACTCTGCCGGCAACAAAACAGGCCTAGGACATGTTGATGTTTCCCCTGCCTCCACGTCCACATTCCCTGGGGCAGGAGCTGGGCCAGAGCCAACCACAACATATAGATAATCAGGGGTGGGCTACAGCCCGGATGGGGGGGGGGAACGCAGTGGGGTAGCGAAAATGGAGCTCCACCCCAGAGCACCCAATTTGCACTGAAAGATGTTGAAACAAGATGCATAAGCCATGCCCACAAAGTGGTAGTAAACATTTTGGTAGCCCATCACTGATTCCAACCCTCCTCCCATATAAGGGAATAGAAATTGCACAGAATTCTCTTGGACTGAAGCAGCCTCAACAAATAAATGCATACTCCTATTTTTTTAAAATCCATAAAATAAATGGACAGCTGGATAGTGTCTTTGCCTCACTTTACCCTACTGCTTTAAGAAAATGAAATGATAAGTGAAAGCAAATGTTGTGGTTGGCTCTGGCCCAGCTCCTGCCCCAAGGAATGTGGAGGTGGATGCAGGGGAAACATCAACATGTCATAGGCCTGTTTTATTGCCGACAGAGTCAGGTAGTGCAGTTTCCTCGGACGAAGAAGAAGGTGGGGAGACTTGGAAGAAGGGGGCCTTGGCACACAGCCCAGGAAGCCAATCTCCATTATCTTTGG
Source organism: Erythrolamprus reginae (assembly GCF_031021105.1). Lineage (NCBI taxonomy): Eukaryota > Metazoa > Chordata > Lepidosauria > Squamata > Dipsadidae > Erythrolamprus > Erythrolamprus reginae. Next base: position 108,599,683 of record NC_091954.1, read on the forward strand.
TCGATTCGGATGAGGAAGTGTTAGACCCATGCATGCGCAGAATTATGCATCGAAGAGACCAATTGAAGAAATATTACAGGAGATAAGAGAGGCCACCTGTGTTTGGGTGGGGCTCCAGTTATTAGAGCTGCTGATATAAATAGCAGCGTGCTGGTTTGGCCGTTATGGAAGATTATCTGATTGTTGTTTCTTCAGGACCGTGCCTTGCTGTTTCCCGACTTTGTTGATTTTTCATGACTTTGAAACCAAAGCAGAGCAAAGTGTGTGTGTCTCACTTTGTGGAAGAAGGAGGGCTGTGACGTTTCTTCATAGCTGCTAGCTAAGTACTTAAGGACTGATTAAGGGGATTGTACAGACTACCAGGTTGTTTTGGGACGAGTGCTCTTTGCAATACAAAAAGGCTGCTTTGTTTCTTTTGAATTTTTGCGATAAAGAACATTGTTTTTGAACTTTCAAGTGTGTGTGTGTGTGTGTGTGTGTGTGTGTGTGTGTCTGAAATTTGTACCCTTAAATCTTCAGGAGACTCATACCATAGAGCCCGGCAGAACAGCAAATAGATGAGATGTAATAGCAAATAGCATTGTAAGTTTGTATAACAGTACTGAAAAAGTTTATATGAAAGTTTTCCAGGTGTTAAAAGTAAAGGAGGCAGCATTTTGTTGGATGATAAACACCAACTGTAAATGTAAATTCAATGTATTGCATCGAAGATTGAAGGTATATGATATTGCACTGTCTACAAGTGGAGTTTAAAAAAAAAACTTCTACCCACAAAGAAAATGAAATGGAGTGAACTGTGTTAACAAAAGATTGAAGGCGTTGGGTATATTTAACCGGGGGAAAAAAGATGATTAACAGGCAATATGATACCATCTTTGCATATTTGAAGAGCTGTCACTCGGAGGATGAAGCCAATTTGTTTCCTGTTCATCCAGAGGACAAGACCTGAACTGACAGGTTCAAACGACTGGAAAGATCCTATCAGCGGTTTGACTGTGGAACAGCCTGCCTCAGGATATTTCTGTACCTCTGCGAGCCTTGTCACTGGCATCCTTAGCAGCTATTGTTGGCACCATCAGGCATGTGCCTTCAGCATCGTTTCTCCATAGGGCCAGACATGCTTCAACAGAGGGGCACAAAAAATGACTTTCAACTAGCAACCTGACCCCCCCTCCCTTTTCCTCTATTATTCTCTCGCTGTATTTCCTTTCTGCAACAGGAGAATAACAACAACTAAGCACCGTGAAAGGGAAAACTCAAAGCCACCTCTTGAAGCCACCCAGGAAGAGAGGGCAAGATGCCATCTCACCTTGGTTACTACAGGGAGGGGGGGAAATTGCAAGAACCAGAAGATGAGATGGAAATTCTCAACAGTTCCTTTGACACAAGATCTGCGGTGATAGTTAATACCGTGTTTTTCCCCAAAATAAGACCCTGTCTTAGATAGATAGATAGATAGATAGATAGATAGATAGATAGATAGATAGATAGATGATAGATGATAGATGATAGATGATAGATGATAGATGATAGATGATAGATGATAGATGATAGTAGATAGATAGATAGATAGATAGATATAGATTAGATAGATAGATAGATAGATATCGATATAGATATAGATATAGATATAGATATAGATATAGATATAGACATAGACATAGACATAGACATAGACATAGACATAGATATAACGCCTTACATGGCATCGGACCAGAATATCTTCAGGACCGCCTTCCGCCGCATGAATCCCAGTGACGAATGAGATCCCACAGAATTGGCCTTCTCCGGGCCCCGTCAACTAAGAAATGCCATCTGGTGGGACCCAGGGGAAGAGCCTTCTCTGTGTCGGCCCCAGCCCTCTGGAATTAACTCCCCCATGGAGATTAGGACTGCCCCCACCCTCCTTGCCTTTCGTAATCTCTTGAAAACCCACCTATGTCACCAGCTATTATGGTTTATGTATGGTTTGTTTGGGTTGTGTGATTGGTTTTTATTATAAGGGTTTATTAAAACTGTTTTTTTAAACGTTGGGTTTGTGCACTGTATATTGTTTGTTATGAGTCTTTGGAGAGGGGCGGCATACAACTCTAATAAATTATTATTATTATTATTATTATTATTATTATTATTATTATTATTATTATTATATAGATATATAGATACAGATACAGATAGATACAGATATAGATATAAATTGAACCCTGAAATAAGTGCTTGGCTTTATTGCCATGCACTCAAAAGCCCAATTGGGCTTATTATCAGGGGATGTCTTATTTTGGGGGATACTGGGTAGGTGAAGTTTCCTGATTTTATTTGCAAGTTGTCTAAGTAAAATGTGTAAAGAGAAATAGGAGGCACTGTGGCCTCTCACTTAATTAGAACTGATAAGGGACTTGTACAAATTACCAGGTTGTTTGGAGACGAGTGCTCTTTGCTATACAAAAAGAGTGCTTAGTTTATTTGAATTTCCGTTATAAAAGAACATTGTTTTGAATTTTCAAACGTGTGTGTGTCTGAAATTTGTACCTTTGAATTTTCGGGAGGATTCTACCAGAGAGCCAGACAGAACAGAAATTATATTTTGTATTAACATAACATAAATAGAAAGTAGTGATAGAAAGGATAAAAAAGAAAGTAGGATAGGGATGGTAGGCACAATGATGCGCTTATGCACGCCCCTTACAGACTTTTTAGAAAAGAGGAGAGGTTGACTGTAGATAATGTAAGGTTGAAGATTTTGGGGTTAGGGGAAGAAACGACAGAGTCAGGTAGTGAATTCCAGGCGTTGACTACTCGATTGCTAGAATCATATTTTCTGCAGTCAAGTCTGGAGCGATTTACATCTATTATGTGGTCTTGTGTTGTTGTTGTTAAAGGTGAAGTAGTCACTAACAGGGAAGACGTTATGATGTATGATTTTATGAACAACAGTCAAATCATTTTGGAAGAGATGTACAGTGTTCCCTCGATTTTCGCGGGTTCGAACTTCGCGAATAGCCTATACCACGGTTTTTCAAAAAATATTAATTAAAAAATACTTTGCAGTTTTTTTCCTATACCATGTTTTTTCCCACCCAATGACATCATATGTCATCGCCAAACTAATAATTTTTGCAAATAAATAACAAAAAAAAAATTATTGTTAATAAATAATTGTGTTTATAAATATCAGAATCACTAAGTGTCTTATTCAATGGTGAGTACCAGTAATAATGGTGAGAAAATGGTTGTTAAGGGAATGGGAAATGGTAATTTAGGGGTTTAAAGTGTTAAGGGATGGCTTGTGATACTGTCCATAGCCAAAAATGGTATATTTACTTCCGCATCTCTACTTCGCGGAAATTCGACTTTCGCGGGCGGCCTCGGAACACATCCACTGCAGAAATCGAGGGAACACTGTAGTTGTAAATTGTCAAAATGTAGTATTTGAAGCCTGGAGGAGTAAGGTAGTTTGTTACGAGAGGAGGAGTGAAGAATTCTTCTTGTGAAGTATTTCTGGACTCTTTCAATGTCTGATATGCAGTGTGGGTTCCATACAGGAGAGCTGTATTCAAGAATTGGTCCGACGAATGTTTTGCATGCTCTGGTTAGCCATTCAGTGTTTCTAGAGGAGAAGCTACGTAAGATTAGATTTACAACTCTTAATGCTTTTTTGGCAATGCTGTTGCCAAAATGAGACCACCCTTCTCCTTTTTAGCATGAGAAGCAAGAAAAGCAGTCCACAGGCTGCCTATGTTGCAATGTTCTTTTCCCGATCAATTTTTTTTTTTTGCAGGGCCCTAAGAACCTTCTATAGCCATTGGATCCATTCCCAAGCTGTCCGCTGTTTGTATAACAAGACTTCAGAAACCCATCAAGGCATTGCTATATATAACCCATGGCAATTTATTTAGGGTGGGGTTGCAGGGGGGGATGATAGAGTCTTTGCCTTAGCAAACTCACTCATTTGGGCTTTTCAGTAACCGTTGGATGTGAAAAGGGGTGATTCATGCACTTGTTGGAGGTGGGCGGTAGAGTTGCTGTTCTTCTCCATTCAAGAAGTGGATCGTAAATGGTAAACTGGCTTATTCTTTCGCAATACGATAATTCCTTCCCTTTATGATCCTTTAGCAGGAAGCATATTTCAAGTCCCATTCATACGGTCCAGTCATGAAGTGAGAAATGTCAGAAGGGTCTGCTTTTAAAGAGTGGGTGGGAAGAACAGGACGGCGCATTGTGACTCAAAATAGACAACCCCAGTGTTTCTTCTAGGGGCTGTTTTCAGGGCCGCGGCAGCTGGTTACATGCTCTTTTGATAATTTCCCATCTCTAGAATGGAGCTATTTGCTCGCGGATTATCTGAAAGACACGGGCTTAGCTGCAAGAAAAACACTTCTGTACAAGAGCAAAGAGATTTTGTTAAAGTTTGGTTCAGGGGCTGGTGGGAGGGTCCGTTGAAAGGGAGCACGCACACCTGGAGGTGGGAAAGAAAGTTCTAGGCCACTGATGGCGAACATTTTTTGGCTTGGGTGATATCGAATCAGAATAAAGCTGAAAGGGTCCTTGGAGATGTTTGTTTGTTTGTTTGTTTGTTTGTTTGTTTGTTTATTCATTCATTCATTTATTTATTGGATTTGTATGCCGCCCCTCTCCGTAGACTCGGGGCAGCTAACAACAGTAGTACAAAACAGCATGTAAATCCAATACTAAAACTAATACTAAAACAATTAAATAACCCTTATTTGTAAAACCAAACATACATAAAAACAAACATACCATGCATAAATTGTAAAGGCCTAGGGGGAAAGAATATCTCAGTTCCCCCATGCCTGACAGCAGAGGTGGGTTTTAAGGAGCTTACGAAAGGCGAGGAGGGTGGGGGCAATTCTAATCTCCAGGGGGAGTTGGTTCCAGAGGGCCGGGGCCGCCACAGAGAAGGCTCTTACCCTGGGGCCCGCCAAACGACATTGTTTTGTTGACGGGACCCGGAGAAGGCCCACTCTGTGGGACCTAACCGGTCACTGTTCTAGTCCAACTCCCTGCTCAGGCAGGAAACCCTACACCATTTCAGTCAAGCCTCTCTAGGAATTTCCATGCGAGGAAACAGGGCCAGAAAAGGCAGGGCGAAGCCTCCGTGGGGCCTCTCTAGGAATCTCCTGGTAGAAAACAGGCCCAACACCCTCCCTGTGGTTTCCCTAATCGCACGCATTATTTGCTTTTACATTGATTCTTATGGGAAAAATTGCTTCTTCTTACAAACTTTTCTATATAAGAACCTGGTCACGGAATGAATTAAGTTCATAAGTGTTCTGTCAGGCTCTCTAGTACACTTCTCCCAAATATTCACAGGTACAAATTTCAGACACACACACGTTTGAAAATTCAAAACAATGTTCTTTATAATGAAAATTCACTTAAACTAAGCCCTATTTTGGTATAGCAGTGGAAGTGATGTGTTGGTGCCTGGAGGCTGTTGGGGTCTGGATGGGTGTCAACAGACTCAAGCTCAACCCGGATAAGACGGAGTGGCTGTGGGTTTTGCCTCCCAAGGACAATTCCATCTGTCCGTCCATCACCCTGTGGGGGGAGTCACTAACCCCCTCAGAGAGGGTTCGCAACTTGGGCGTCCTCCTCGATCCACAGCTCACATTAGAGAAACATCTTTCAGCTGTGGCGAGGGGGGCGTTTGCCCAGGTTCACCTGGTGCACCAGTTGCGGCCCTATTTGGACCGGGAGTCACTGCTCACAGTCACTCATGCCCTCATCACCTCGAGGCTCGACTACTGTAATGCTCTCTACATGGGGCTACCTTTGAAAAGTGTTCAGAAACTTCAGATCGTGCAGAATGCAGCTGCGAGAGCTATCATGGGCTTCCCTAAATATGCCCATGTCACACCAACACTCCACAGTCTGCATTGGTTGCCGATCAGTTTCCGGTCACAATTCAAAGTGTTGGTTATGACCTATAAAGCCCTTCATGGCAGCGGACCAGAATATCTCCGGGACCGCCTTCTGTCGCACGAATCCCAGCGACTAGTTAGGTCCCACAGAGTTGGCCTTCTCCGGGTCCCGTCAACTAAACAATGTCGTTTGGCGGGACCCAGGGGAAGAGCCTTCTCTGTGGCGGCCCCGACCCTTTGGAACCAACTCCCCCCAGATATCAGAGTTGCCCCCACCCTCCTAGCCTTTCGTAAGCTCCTTAAAACCCACCTCTGTCGTCAGGCATGGGAGAATTGACATGTTCCCTCCCCCTAGGCTTATAAAATTTATGCATGGTATGCTAGTGTGTATGATTGGTTTTAATTTGTGGTGTTTTTTAAATTAACTTAAATATTAGATTTGTTTTACATTGTATTGTTATTGCTGTGAGCCGCCCCGAGTCTGCGGAGAGGGGCGGCATACAAATCTGATTAAACTTAAACTTAAACTTATTGCAAAGAGCACTCGTCTCCAAACAAACTGGTAATTGGTACAAGTCCCTTATCAGTTCTGTGATACTTAGCTTGCAGCTGTGAGGCAATTCACAGTCCTTCTTCTTTCACAAAGTGAAACACACTTTGCTCTGGTTGAGTTTCAAAGCAGGGAAAAATCAGCACACAAAAGATCAAAGTCAGTAAAGCAGTCACGAAACACAACGATCAGATAATCCTCCACAATGGCCAAACCCACAGGCTGCTATTTATAGCAGCCTCACTAATTACCACAGCCCCATCCAACAACAGGTGGCCTCATTTACTTTGATAATAATCTCTCAGTTGTTGTTGCCTATGCATCGCTCTCCGCATGGGTGGCTGTATCATTAACTCTTGTTCTGAATCCAAGGAGGAGCTAGATAATTGATCTCCTTCTGAGCTGTCTGCCACACTCTCCTCCTCCCTGTCACTCATGTCTTCTTGGTCAGAGGAGCCTTCATCAGCAGATTCCACTGGGGGCAAAACAGGCCTGCAGCATGTGGATGTCTCCCCCACATCCACAGTCCTTGGGGCAGGAGCTGGGCCAGAGCTAACCACAACAGTAAGTAGAGGTACTACTGTACTGTTATAATGTCACCCATCGTATGAATCGTATGGTATTAATATTTAGCACTGTGTATTCAATGTTGGAAATTCTCAACCTTTTCTCAGGAATTCACCCGTTTTATTGCACGGTCACTGAGCCTGTGGTGAGAAAGCAATAATCAAGATGATTCCCTTGAGCCTGAAAACCATTGTCCACTTCGATGATTATAGCCTAACAGCGTCGTCCCTTACCTGTCTCTTCCTAAACAAACACCAGTGACTCACATACCTTGAATAATACAAACACCCTTTTAATTTCTGCCACGCTCATCTTTCTAGAGATAAGCGATGATACGGAAGGTTTTGTTTTAAAAACTTTAGCCTGGTTTTCTTAGAAGGAGAGAAGAAAAAAGCACAACAAAACCAGTGCCTCTCCTTAAAAAGCAGAACTAATCTAGGGCTGTATGATAGTTCAGTCAAATTAAACAGAAAACCCCTTAGCAGAATATAGAGTGACTGCACACTGAACTAATGACATCGAAAACGGAGGGATTACAATTGTAGGAACAACTCCCTGTACCTAATCACCCCCAGAAGGCAGGATGTAAGACGCAAACTACTTTGGAGATCTGATTAACTCCTCTGATAACGTCCTATACTTGTGCTAGCTTGGTGTGTGTGTGTGTGCATGTATTAAACAGAGAGAACGATTGTGCTATGTTTGAAGGCTATATTTTTTTGCTGACACTATTCCTAAGCATCGTTTAACATGGCTTAAATCAGACCCGTCATTTAAATTTGTGCGGTTTGAATTTATTACAAAAAAAGAGAAAGGGAGAGGGAGACACGGAGAAAGACAAGATGGAATTTGGGTGACTAACAGGGATGGGTGAGAAACCCGTTCCATTTTATTATTATTTATTCTTATTTATTGGATTCGTAAGCCGTTCGAATACAGTGGTACCTCTGTCTACCAACGCCTCTATATATGAACTTTTCTAGATAAGAACCGGGTGTTCAATATTTTTTTGCCTCTTCTCAAGAACCATTTTCCACTTACAAACCCGAGCCTCCAAAACTATAACAGGAAAAGGTGGGGAGAAGCCTCTGTGGGGCCTCTCTAGGAATCTCCTGGGAGGAAACAGGGCTGGAAAAGGCAGGGAGAAATCTCTGTGGGGCCTCTCTAGGAATCTCCTGGGAGGAAACAGGACCAGAAAGGGTAGGGAGAAGCCTCCATGGGGCCTCTCTAGGAATCTCCTGGGAGGAAACAGGCCTGGAAAAGGTAGGGAGAAGCCTCCATGGGGCCTCTCTAGGAATCTCCTGGGAGGAAACAGGGCCAGAAAAGGCAGAGAGAAGCCTCCATGAGACCTCTCTAGGAATCTCCTGGGAGGAAACAGGCCTGGAAAAGGCAGGGAGAACCCTCCATGGGGCCTCTCTAAGAATCTCTTGGGAGGAAACAGTGCCGGAAAAGGTGGGGAGAAGCCTCTGTGGGGCCTCTCTAGGAATCTCCTGGGAGGAAATAGGGCCGTAAAAGGTGGGGAGAAGCCTCTGTAAGGCTTCTTTAGGAATCTCCTATGAGTTAACAGGGCCTCCACCCTCCCTGTGGTTTCCCCAATCGCACACATTATTTGCTTTTACATTGATTCCTGTGGGAAAAATTGCTTCTTCTTACAAACTTTTCTACTTAAGAACCTGGTCACGGAATGAATTAAGTTCGTAAGTAGAGGTATCACTGTATTGTCACAATTCTGCAATGCGTACGGCTCTGAAAATATGTAGGAAATTCACATCCCTCAATTAGGGAAATTGCTTGGAGTGAATACACACTGAAAAATGGTGCGAAAATTTGGAATGAAACATCTACTGATATTTTTTTAAATGCAGTGGAAAAACAAAGTAAAATGGAGGAATGAAACGAAACGAGTTTTCACCTCTCCTGCTGATTTCCAGAGATAAATATCCATTTGCAAAATAATTTAGCTATCTAAGTAACACCCATTTTCTCCCCCTTCTCACCATTTAAAGAAAAATAAATATATAGAAAAATTCTCATTGCAGGCAGTCTGGGGGGAAAAAAATCATGAATGAAAATGCTGAGAGCCTGTAATAGCAGCAGTGTAGTCGTATTTAATAAGCACTTATGGCTAAGCATTGAAAATTGCTTTTGCATTGAATTAAACTCTTAGTAACTGGAGGAGACACATCTATATAGTTGTCACATATAGTGGCTACTCTGAAGATGATCACACATCAGTTTATACCCATTTAGCCTGTCAAACCACTGATATTTATTAGCAGGCTCAGGAAATGATCTGATTGTTTCTGATTCTTTTAAAATTCTTACAGAATCAGGCAGTATACAAGTTTAATATGCTGTTATAGCCGTATCATGATATGTACCAGTGATGGCCGGGATTAAAGGGGGAATGGCAGGAAACTGGCTGGGGCTTTGTGCCGCTCTCAAATTTCCTGGGAAATTTTTCTGGGCTCAGGTTCTTAAGTAGAAAATGGTTCTTAAGAAGAGGCATAAAAAGTCTTGAACACCTGGTTCTTATCTAGAAAAGTTCTTAAGGAGAGGCTTTCTTAAGTAGAGGTACCACTGTATTATTATAAATAAATGTACTTTACTGTATAATAACTATATTTGCAAATCAAGAACTTAATAATTGCATAAATTGATTCCCCTGGGGTCGTTTACAGGAAATAGTATAAGGGCAGACTAGATGGACCATGAGGTCTTTTTCTGCCGTCAGTCTTCCATGTTTCTATGTTTCTATGTTTCCGCTTTACATATGGTTTGTATGAGATGTATGATTGTTTTTTATATTAAGGGTTTCAAATTATTTTAACTATTGGATTTGTACTGTTTTGTTGTTGTGAGCCGCTCCGAGTCTCCAGACAGGGGTGGTACACAAATCTAATAAATAATAATAATAATAATAATAATAATAATAATAATAATAATAATAGTAAAATAATAAAAGTCTGTGCAGACTCTCTAAAGAAACAGATGAAACAATTAATCACATACTCAGCTGCTGCAAAAAGATCGCACAGACTGACTACAAGCATAGACATGATGCTGTGGCACAGATGATCCACTGGAACTTGTGCCAGAACTACCATCTACCAGTGGCAAAGAACTGGTGGGATCATACGCCCAAAAAAGTGGTCGAAAATAAGCAAGCAAAACTACTGTGGGACTTCCGACTTCAGACTGACCGAATTCTGAAGCATAACACACCAGACATCCTGATTGTGGATAAAAAGAAAGTATGGATCATCGACATCGCAATCCCGGGAGACAGCAGAATTGAGGAGAAGCAGCTAGAGAAATTAGTGAAATACGAAGATCTAAAAATCGAGCTGCAATGACTCTGGCATAAGCCAGTGAAAGTGATCCCAGTGGTCCTTGGCACGATGGGCGCAATGCCAAAGGATCTCAGCGGACATTTGAAAACCATCGGAATTGACAAAATCTCCATCTGTCAATTGCAAAAGGCTGCTTTACTGGGATCGGCAAACATAATTTGCCGCTACATCACACAGTTCTAGGTGTTTGGGAAGCGCTCGACTGGTGATGAAATACGAAATCCAGCATAGTGATCTCGTTTGCTCTGTTGTATTGACATAATAATAATAATAATAATAATAATAATAATAATAATAATAATAAATGTGCTTAGGAACAGTTCGCTCAAGTGCGTGAGTCAACTGAAGTAGCTGACCAACAGCACTCTTTTCCCTTTCTTTCTTCCCTCTTTCTTTCTTTATTCTTCCTCCTTTTTATCTTTCTCCTTTTCCCCACTTTCCTTTCTTTTTCTTCTTTCTTTCTTTTCCCTTTTTATTTATTTATTTATTTATTATTTATTTATTTATTTATTTGTTTCTTTATGTATTTATTTATTTATGTATGTATGTATTTATTTATTTATTTACTTACTTACTTACTTACTTACTTACTTACTTACTTACTTACTTACTTACTTATTTATTTATTGGATTTGTATGCCGCCCCTCTCCAGAGACTCGGGGCGGCTAACAGCGACAATAAAACAGTGTACAATAGTAATTTGGTATTGATGATTCAAAATCTATTAATGTAAAAACCAAACATACATACATACATACATACCATGCATAGAATTGTAAAGGCCTAGGGGGAAAGAGGATCTCAATTCCCCCATGCCTGGCGGCAGAGGTGGGTTTTAAGTTGTTTATCGTGTATACATTTAGTCTAGGCTTAAGTGATAAGATAACTATGTAATCAATATAGTATATTAAGTATATACCAATATACTGTATTACATAATTGGTATAAAATTATATAAAGGAGAAAGAACGGTAAACTGCTGAAATATAAGCCTGAAAACCTCCACTAATGTCAAACATGTTGGCATACAATAATAATAATAATAATAATAATAATAATAATAATAATAATAATAATAATAATAATTTTAAAAAATGTAAAAATGTATACAGCTCCATATGTGCTTCTGGAAAAAGTTGGGATGTAAATCATCCCGGACATGTGTGTTTTTCTTTTACCTTTGTGTGTTTTTATATGTGCATTTTGTTTTAAATTAAAAAGAAAAAAGAAAGCAACCGAAAAGTCCTCCCAAAACCCAAATTTGCAAAATAAAGGCTAGCAGAAGGAGCTGTTGGTAGCTTAGTCAAGTCAAACGTGCGTGCCTGTTTAAAAACACACACATACATACACACACACTCAAACCGGCGCTAGGCAAAGATTGCCACAACTGTTGCTAAGGCCCATAGCTTGGATCTGCCCGTACCTGTCCAACGGTAAACAGAGCAGCCCGAGAGGACTTAGGGTTAGGGGAACACCTTGGTCACACACTAAGCAAACTTACCAACAGGTGTGCTTGCAGAACTGGTCCTCCGTCAGCATCTTGTCATGCATAAAATGTTTATCCAATTTGTCAAGATAATCTTTCCTCAAATAAGACCAGGTCTAGGCCCCAGGAAGAACCAGAATTCAGGTGGAATAAAGTAACTCTCTTTCCTACACTCCTCCACCCCACCCCCCGCCCCCTCCCCAAGTCAAATTCTCCCTCCCCCTCCCTTTAATCGCTCTGTCAACGTCGCTTTGGCTTTAAACAAACCGAAAGTCATTTAGTTCTGGTAAATGGGAAATAGCTGCTAACCGGGGCTGGCCCGCTTGAAAATGGTCCTGATTGTATCCTTGTCCAAACACCCTCTTGCAGATGTTTCACCCAGCGAGGGACATCAATGACTGGAGAATTTGTTTGACTAGCCACGGATAATGGTTCTTTGATGGCTAAATTGGGGTGGGGGTGGGAGATAGAGAGAAAACACTGAAGCCCAGTCCTGAAGATCACTTTGACTGTAGACAAGAAGAATTTCTTGATAGGTGAGGCCCGATTCAACGTCTATTGCGGTGAAGGGCTGCAATTTTTTTTAAAAAAAACCCCACACTGTGGGCATGGCTTATTTTGTGGGTGTGACTTGCCAGCCGTGTGACCAGGTGGGAGTGGCTTGACGATCATGTGACCGGGGACTGGATTAAAGGTCATGTGACTGGCTTAAAAGTGGCCAACTTGACGTAACTCACGTCAAGGGTTTGGGTTAGGGAGGCCAGGCACCTCAAAGAGATACAATTTCCCTATCCATTTACTATTACTGAACATCCAAAATTCTATGTATATATACCACATATTACACACAGGCACACAACAATATACATTATCTACTATATGAATTGTATGTGTATGTACACACACACGCACAGCTCTTCTAAAATTATACACATCCAACCTCATTTATTGCGATAGGAAAAAAAATACCCCGAGCCCAGAAGGGAGAAAAAGAAAAAAAAATTCAAAATTTTTCTATTGGTTCTGTGTACCTGACCAAAATTTTTCTAGCAGTTCTGTGTACCTGAACGTACCTGTAGAAGTCCATCACTGGTCTACTGTTAAGATAGCATCTATTAGGAGGCCACAAAAATAATTTGGCTAGAATCAGGATAAGGACGTCTTCTAAAAGCCAGAAATGACCTGATATGTTTTGTCATAGCAAAGCTGCAGAATTTGCCCTTAGGTATATACTATGAATCATGGCTTTCTTTCCTTTGACCCAGCACTCTCCTTTCCCTTGTCCCAGGATTAAGTTTTTGGTCCTTATAAAAGGAAGGGAGGAAGAAAGGAAGGCATGAAGGAAGGAGAGAGAGGAAGGAGGGAGGGAGGAAGGAAGGGCAAAGAAAGGAAAACGGATAGCTAAGAGGAAGTGAGAGAGGGAGAGAGGGGGGGAGGAAGAAAGGAAGGAGGGAGGGAGTTAGGAAGGGCAAAGAAAGGAAGACAGACAGCTAAAAGGAACGGAGAGAGGGAGGGAAGAAGGAAGGAAAGAGGGAGGGAGAAAGGGCAAAGAAAGGAAGACAGATAACTAAGAGGAAGGGAGAGAGGGAAGGGGAAGGAAGGAAGGAAAGAGGGAGGGAGGGACGGAGGAAGGAAGGAAGGAAAGAAGAGTTTTAAGTATGTGCATCTTAAAATGTCAGTGAAGGTCTCCAGAATTTTAACTTTGTTTTTCCATCGTGCCAGGATAATGTATTGTAATTTTGCCTAAAACAAACAGTACAATATAAGGTTACTTATGCAAATTTATCTCATTTATCTAGATCTAAAGTGCATCGTATGCAAAATCCTGTTTTTACAGCAGGAGCCAAAGTTACTTTGAGTCAGATTTTATTTTGGTGCTGCAGCCAACAAGAGTCTTGGTGGTTTATGGGTTTAGATTTCATACTGGGTTTCCTTATTCTTTCCCAAGTAGGACATCTTCTTGTGGGGTTCTTTTAGGATAGATTCTTTTTTTTTTTAACTATGTGAGGTGAGGCCACAGGAAGAGATCTTCTATTATTTTGGTCTGAAGTATCATCAGGATAGGTAGGATGTTACTGACTTTGGTGGTGGTGCCCAGATGTGGAACTTATTTATCTACTCACATTTGCATGCTTTTGAACTGCTGGCGAGCAGAAGCTAGGCGCTCATCCTACCAAAGTGGTACTTGTTTATCTACTCTATCTACTCTTATCTACTCTATCTCTTATCTACTCTAAGCTGTGGCTTAGAAGATAAAAGCACTGCTTAGCAAGGCAAAAGCACCCCAGGTTGAAGGATATGGCTAGCTGATGAGAGCTAAACAGCTTGAAATAGATCTGTACTTGTCTCCCTTTATTTCTTTATCAGTTCTTTGGAATGTGTATGCATATATATTCGTTCTGTGACCAGGTTCTTAAGTAGAAAAGTTTGTAAGAAGAAGCATTTTTTCCCATGTGAATCAATGTAAAAGCAAATAATGCGTGCAATTGGGAAAACCACAGTGAGGGTGGAGGCCCTGTTTCCTCCCATGAGATTCCTAGAGAGGCCCCACAGAGGCTTCTTCCCGCCTTTTCCGGCCCTGTTTCCTCCCAGGAGATTCCTAGAGAGGCCCCACTGAGGCTTCTCCCTGCCTTTTCCGGTTACAGTCTCAGAGGCTCGGGTTTATAAGTGGAAAATGGTTCTTGAGAAGAGGCAAAGAAAATCTTGAACACCCTGTTCTTATCTAGAAAAGTTCGTAAGTAGAGGCATTTGTAGGTAGAGGTACCACTGTATATAGGTCTTGGCGTGTTCGGTCTTTTCCTTTGTAAGATTTGATAGAATCTTGGTGATTTTTCCATGAGGTCCCACTCGTCATCTTCAGGTTGGTGCTTTGGCGTCATCATCTTCCAAGATGACGAGTGGGACCTCATCGAAACTTCAGAATACGCCAAAGACCCAAATACGCCAAAACCTACATACCTGTGAAAATCTATGAAAACAAATATATAAAACAAATCCCGGTAGGGTATGTCTAGCTGACAAGAGCATAACAAGCTTGAAATATATCTATACTAGGCTCCCTTCCTTTTCTCTTCTCAGCAAAAATATGTAACCATGTAAATTATGGTTTGTCGACTATAAAAAATTATCTGCCTTGGAATGGCCCCTGCGTGGGTCTGAGAGGCAAAAGGAGAACGAAGTTGCTTTCTCCCATATTTGGGAAGTGTCATTAAAAGGGACTTTGATTTATTATTTTATTTATTTTATTTGTTTGTTTTGTCAAGTACGTGTTCTGCCGGGCTCTCTGGTATGAGCCTCCCGAAAATTCAAGGGTACAAATTTCAGACACACACACGTTTGAAAATTCAAAACAATGTTCTTTTTTTTTTTTAAATATACTTTATTAGCTTATACAAAAAAGAGGTAAAACAGGGGAAAGTGGGGATGGGAGTACAAAAAAGAGAAGTGGGAGGGGAATGGGGTAAACAGTGTTGTTATATCACAGCTTATATATATTTTTGTATACACATTCCAAGTATTTGTCCATATGTAAATATATCGTATTCAGTATTCTTATTTGAATAATCTTATAGCTGTAATATTTGATAATCTAACAATAACGTGGAGAAAAAAAGGGGTAGAAAGGGAAAGAAAGAAAGAAGAGAAAGAAGTTTATTCAAAATAAACTAAGCACTCTTTTTGTATTGCAAAGAGCACTCGTCCCAAAACAACCTGGTAGTCTGTACAATTCCCTTAATTAGTGCTTAAGTACTTAGCTTGCAGCTGTGAAGAAACATCACAGCCCTTCTTCTTCCACGAAGTGAAACACACACACACACACACTTTGCTCTGCTTTGGTTTCAAAGTCGTGAAAAATCAACAAAGTCCGGAAACAGCAAGGCAGTCCTGAAGAACAACGATCAGATAATCTTCCACAACGGCCAAACCCACACGCTGCTATTTATATCAGCAGCTCTAATTACTGGAGCCCCACCCAAACACAGGTGGCCTCTCTTATCTCCTGTAATATGTCCTCAATTGGTCTCTTCTATGCATAACTCTGCGCCTGCGTGGGTCCAAGACTTCCGCATCCGAATCAACCAAAGATAATGGAGATTGACTTTTTGGGCTGTGTGCCAAGCCCCCCTCTTCCAAGTCACTCCCACCTTCTTCTTCGTCCAAGGAACCTGAACTACCTGACTCTGTCGGCAATAAAACAGGCCTATGACATGTTGAAGTTTCCCCTGCATCCACCTCCACATTCCCTGGGGCAGGAGTTGAGCCAGAGCCAACCACAACAGTATGTATTGGTGGGATACACAGATATAATAATATTCATATAGATGATACTAGTAATAATATTCATGTACATGATACTAGTAAAAAAGAAACATTATTATTGTCAATGTCCATTGTGACTCTGAAAATATTCAATTAAAGCATTGCCCAGGAATCCATTTTTACCTGTTTATTCTCAGAAAACTTTCTCCCAAGGCCCACAATTTTCGGTAAATGTTGTATAAAAGCAAAGCATTCCACAAAACTCAGCAATCTTCTCATATCTCTTCCATCACTCTTTTTACCCCTGTATCTTGGAAGCCTGGAGTCTCTTCCTCCCCTGGATATATTGATTTGAATTGATAGGCGGTCTTTAATTAATAGATCCCTTGTCACCAGAGACCCTGGGTGATCGACTAAAATGCCCCCGGATCTAATAACAAATCAAAACATACGAGACGTGTACAGCTGGTAAACCCGTTGATTTAAAGAGAATTAACTCACCCTTCTGCCCTGAATAATTGAACACTGTAAGTCAACTGGAGAAAGATACATTTTAAAACCTTTACATAAATGGCCATTGTAGCTGTCAGTCCTCATATTGTACTAGGAGGTGAAAAGAGATCCTCTCCCAGTGGTCTGGGAGATGGGTAATGCTTATTCTACAGAAGAAGGAAGCTTTTCCAAGCACAGACCATTTATTACTTTAAATATAGTAAATAACAGCTTTTATTATGTCCAGGGGGAAGAAGGCAACCAGGCTAAAATTACAAGATTTGTGCCATCAGATATTGTCTGAACCAGTATTGGGTTCCTACGGGTACGGTGAGGAACGCAGAACCGGTAGAAAAAAATTAATTTTTTTCTTTTTGGGTTCTGCGTATGAGTTTCCTATTGCATTAAATGAGGTTGAATGTGTATAATTTTAGAAGAGTTGTGCATGTGCGTGTGTACATACACATACAGTTTATGTAGTAGATAATGTATATTTTTTAATGCCTGTGTGTAATATGTATGTACACATACGGTATGTATACATAGAATTAAAAAGTATATTTTGTATGTTCAGTAATGTTCTGTCGACCTCTCTGGTAGACTCCTCCCAAAAATTCACAGGTACAAATTTCAGAAACACACACGTTTGAAAATTCAAAACAATGTTCTTTATAATGAAAAGTCACTTAAACCAAGCCCTCTTTTGATATAGCAAAGAGCACTCGTCTCCAAACAAGCTGGTAATTTGTACAAGTCCCTTATCAGTTCTGTGATACTTAGCTTGCAGCTGTGAGGCAATTCACAGTCCTTCTTCTTTTACAAAGTGAAACACACTTTGCTCTGGTTTAGTTTCAAAGTGGGGAAAAATGAGCACACAAAAGGTCAAAGTCAGTAAAGCAGTCACGAAACACAATGATCAGATAATCCTCCACAATGGCCACACCCACAGGCTGCTCTTTATAGCAGCCTCACTAATTACCACAGCCCCACTCAACCACAGGTGGCCTCATTTTCTTTGATAATAATCTCTCAGCTTTTGTTGCCTATGCATTGCTCTCGACATGCGTGGCTGTATCATTAACTCTTGTTTGGAATCCAAGGAGGAGCTAGATAATTGATCTCCTTCTGAGCTATCTGCCACACTCTCCTCCTCTCTGTCACTCATATCTTCTTGGTCAGAGGAGCCTTCATCAGCAGATTCCACCAGGGACAAAACAGGCCTGCAGCATGTGGATGTCTCCCCCACATCCACAGTCCTTGGGGCAGGAGCTGGGCCAGAGCTAACCACAACAAGTAATAGTAAATAGATAGGGAAATTGTATCTCTTTGAGACAAGGAGAGGCCAGGCAACCTAACCTAAACTCATGATGTAAGTGATATCAAGTTGGCCAACTTTAAGCCAGTCACATGACCTTTATGCCACCCCTGCTCACATGATCATCAAGCCACTCCCACCGGGTCACATGTTTGGCAAGCCACACCGACAAAATAAGCCACACCCACAGTGTGGTAGTAATTTTTTTTGCAGCTCTTCACTGCTCGGAACCATAGAGCTTCCACAGGCCAGAGGCCAAGCTGGTTTAGTGGTTAAGGCAGGGGTGTCAAACTCAATGCCTGGGAGCCAGCGTCAGTCCGAAGCCATTGTTTGATTTGGAGACTTTGGCCTTCCACATATTATAGATGTAGAATGTATAATGTAGAATGTATTAGTGCTGTGGGAATTTGGAAGGAGCTGCTGCATGAGGGCAGTAGAGATGTAGTTATAACAAATTCCTTTTAGATTCTCAAGGTCATCCTTTGTTCGATACCTGCCCGGAAGCTGATGGGAGTAATGGAAATTCTGGCAGAAGGAGACTGGTCAACGTATTGAACTTGTGGATGTGGGAACAAGGGAATGAACTTTCCACCCACGGGACTTCAGATTCGGTTTTCTTGCAGATGTGCCAATATGACTCTGCTAATATATTGGAACTTTGAGGAATGCTATGCCTTGAACTCTGATTTAACTTCGGATGCTCTTGTGCTGATCCAGCCCTCAAAGAAATCCAGTTTGATGGATATGATGACAAGAAGGCTGAATGACCAAGAAGAATCTGAATTTTATACTATTTGGAATAAAGTTTATAAGTGGATAGATAAAAAAAACACAAAAATTGTACAATATGAAAAATGTATGAATATGCCAAAATGATTTTATATTTTCTCTTTTTTATTACCTTAACTTTTATATTATTAGAATGTTTGAACAATATTCTTCTTTTCATTTAGATTAATATGTTGACTTAATGAATTACGAACATACTCTTTTTCTGTATAAAAAATGAATCTTCTAAGATGAGAGGGGTAAAAGTAACCCCTATTATGTGTTAAATGTTTGTAAGTCTGTGTGTGAATTTTAAGAAAATCAATAAAGTTTTATTAAAAAAAAGAAAGAAATCCAGCTTGACACCCCTGGGTTAAATAGATCTAGAACAAATAGATCAATGTACCTGGAGAGCATTCCATTGGAAAAGATTGCTCTAACCACTGCCCCACAATTGGTCCTCAGTCTCAAAGGCAAACTTTCCTAGAGGAGCATCCCAAGCAGACTCAGGTTTACTTCCGGTTGCTAATGTTTAGAACTATGCAAGATTAATTCCAAACTTGTGAATTTTCATTCATGCTGGTGCACTTATGCATGTCCCTAATTTAGCCACTGTATATTGTAGTCCTTGTATTTTGAAACAGGATTTTTTGGGTGGGGTGGGGGTGGGGAATTTATGCTTGGGAAGTTAAATCAAAGCAGGGATGTAATGAAACTAATCAGACAAACAATATTAATCAGATGCCTGCTGGCTCTTTTGTATTTTGTCTCATTAAATTTTATTTTGGCAATTAGTTATTGACAGCGGAGGGTTGGTAGCTGACATGGAAAAATGGAATGGCTGAAAAGAATTTGGAAATTACAGTTGCTCACAGGTTGCAAATGAGTGAACAGCATGATATACATTAAAGGCGAAAAAGACAAACCCCTTTTTAGACAGTAACAGACTCCACCTTGCTGTGGGTGAAGCTTTTTTGTGGGTGTGGCTTAATGTTCATGTGACTATGTAGGAGTGGCTTGCTGGCCATGTGATCATACGGGAATGGCCTGAACAATCATCATTAGTGATGGGCGAACCTAACCTGCACAATTCGGGTCCGTACCGAATTTTGCGGTGTTCGCTATGCCGAACACGAACCCTAAATTTTTTCAAACTTTGGGCAAAGTTCGGGGTCGTGTTCGGCATTCGGAGCTTTGACGTCACCGGCAGGTTGCTAAGGACGCCAAGGGGATCACTTCCTGGATTCCATGGAATCCAGGAAGTGATCACCTTGGCATCCTTAGCAACCTGCCGGTGATGTCAAAGCTCCGCTCCCGGAATCTCTTTGTGGGAGGGATTCCCCGTTCGGGTTCGAGTTCGGGTTCGAGTTCGGGTTCGGTTCGGGTTCGGACAAATTTTGCGTAAAGTTAGTTCGAACTTGCCGAACCCGAACGCTGTTGGGTTCGCCCATCACTAATCATCATCATTCAAGTGAACTGTTAACTTACAACCTTACCAGTGTCGCTTACTGGGGGTGACAATTTGCTTTGTGTTTTCCATACTCTCCTTCCTCAGTCGCCCACCGCCTCAGGATGGGTAGCTAGGTGAATGGGTGCTGCCAGAAGCATAAATGCTGCCAGTGCCACTTCCACCCACACCTTCAGCTTGCACCTCAGGCGGGAGGTAGCCATGTGAGGCTGGAGGGGAGCCGGGCAGGAGAGAGAGAAGCTCGTCCGAGGGCAGGAAGGAGGAAACAGGAAAAAAGCAAGGAGCACAGACGCAGCAGCAGCAGGGAAAAAATGAATAGCTGATCCAAGACTAGTAATCCAGGAAGTGACAGCCGCCGATCAGCTGGAGCTGGGTATACATCTTCATTTCCGCTGATGGAACTGCGTTCCATGCTGTCCTGCCTGCTTCCCACCCCTGGTTATATCCCATGTGAGGCATTGCATTTTAGAAAGGATTGAAGCAACCATTCAAAGTGTTGGTAATGACCTATAAAGCCCTACATGGCATCGGACCAGAATACCTTCGGGACCATCTTCTGCCGCACAAATCCCAGCAGCTGATGAGGTCCCACAGAGTTGGCCTTTTCTGGGTCCCGTCAACTAAACAATGTCATCTGGTGGGCCCCAGGGGAAGAGCCTTCTCTGTGGTGGCCCCAGTCCTCTGGAATCGATTACCCCTGGAGATTAGAACCACCTCCACCCTCCTTGTCTTTCGTAAGTTATTGGAGACCAATCTATGTGGCCAGGCATGGGGAAATTGAGAGACCCCCAGGCTATTATGGTTTATGAATGGTATGACTGAATTGTATGGTTTTTTTTAATGATATGGGTTTTAGATGCTTTTTAAAAATATTGGATTTGTAAATTGTTTATTACTGTTGTGAGCAGCTCCGAGTCTTCGGAGAGGGGGGGCATACAAATCTAATAAATAATAATAATAATAATAATAATAATAATAATAATAATAACCAGACATTGTGATCGTGGAGAAAAAGAAAATATGGATCATCGACATCGCAATCCCAGGAGACAGCAGAATTGAGGAGAAGCAGCTAGAGAAATTAGTGAAATACGAAGATCTAAAAATCGAGCAGCAACGACTCTGGCATAAGCCAGTGAAAGTGGTCCCAGTGGTACTTGGCACACTGGGTGCACTGCCAAAGGATCTCAGCGGAATTGACAAAATCTCCATCTGTCAATTGCAAAAGGCCGCTTTACTGGGATCGGCAAACATAATTCGCCGCTACATCACGCAGTCCTAGGTGCTTGGGAAGCGCCCGACTGGTGATGAAATACGAAATCCAGCATAGTGATCTTGTTTGCTGTGTTGTACTGACATAATAATAATAATAATAATAATAATAATAATAATAATGATGATGATGATGATGATGATGATGATAATAATAATAATAATAATAATTATTATTATTATTTTTTACTTTTTATTTTTTATTTTTTACTTTTTATTTTTTATTTTTTAAATTATTATTAACCTGGATAATGCCTACCCCATTGTCCATTAGGGCAGAGCTTGCCAAACCTAAATCCTCCAACTGTTCTTTATATGTTTTAGTCTCTAGGCCTTTAATCATCTTAGTGCCCTTTTTCCAAAGTCTCAACATTTTTTTTTTGGAAGCGTGGTGACCAAAACTGAATGCAGTATTCCAGGTGTGGTCTTACTAAGGCTTTATAACCCCACACCATGAATACTGCATTCTTTTTTGGCCATCATAGAGGAGCTAGGATGACACAGTGGTTAGATTACAGTATTGCAGGCTAATCCTGCTGGCTCCCAATTGCCAGCAGTTCAAATCTCACCAAGCTCAAGGTTGACTCCGCCTTTCCTCCTTCCAAGGTCGGTAAAATGAGGACCCAGATTGTTGGGGGCAATAGGCTGACTCTGTCAACTGCTTAGAGAGGGCTGTCAAGCAATGTGGAGTGGTATATAAGTCTATGTTCAAATTGTTATACTACGAAAAAAGATGTTGAGACTAAGTAACTAAAGTTGCAAGGTGGAAATTTTATCCAAGCACAAGAATCTATACACAATTCTACACACAGGAATCTGATCAATTAGTCTATTCAATTAAAGTTCAACACTAAATTGGCACCAGATAAAGGTCAACAGGATTAAGAAGAGATTGGACTTGGAACCCTTATACGAATGCAATCATTCAATACTGATGACAGTATTGCCACCCAGCCCTGCCTGCTCTTCTCCTATTCATATAATTGATACTGCTCAAAAATAAATAAATAACGGGAACATTTAAATAACAGAATATAACTCCAAGTAAATCAAACTTCTGTGAAATCAAACTGTCCACCTAAGAAGCAACACTGATTGACAATCAATTTCACTTTCTCGTCAGCACATTCAAGTTTGTACAGAACAAAGTATTCAATTAGAATATTTCATTCGTTCAGATCTAGGATGTGTTCTTTTTATTTATTAATTATTTATTTATTTATTTATTGGATTTGTATACCGCCCCTCTCCGCAGACTCGGGGTGGCTAACAACAATGATAAAAAACAACATGTAACAATCCAATTTAATAAAACAACTAAAAACCCTTATTATAAAAACCAAACATACACACAAACATACCATACATAACTTGTAATGGCCTAGGGGGAAGGAATATCTTAACTCCCCCATGCCTGGTGACAAAGGTGGGTCTTGAGTAATTTGTGAAAGACAAGGAGGGTGGGGGCCGTTCTAATCTCTGGGGGGAGTTGATTCCAGAGGGCCGGGGCCGCCACAGAGAAGGCTCTTCCCCTGGGGCCCGCCAAACGACATTGTTTGGTCGACGGGACCCGGAGAAGGCCAACTCTGTGGGACCTTATCAGTCGCTGGGATTTGTGCGGTAGAAGGCGGTTCCGGATGTATTCTGGCCCAATGCCATGTAGGGCTTTAAAGGTCATTACCAACACTTTTAGGGTTCCCTTTATTTTTTGAGCAGTGTATATCATTTTATTATGGGTGTGTTACTTGGAACCTTGACACCTATTATGTCCTGTGACATGGTATATGTATGCAAGTCAACACATTTGCCTAATGTCATCAAACACAGGACATTTATCTCCATTTGTCTTGTCATGGATGTTCATGATTACATTCCTCATTTGTGTCATTTTTCCCAGGGAAATTTTTTTCTTAATTCCTAACTTTATAGAATGTCCTTAAAGAGAAATCAGTACAAATCTTTGATTAACAATGAATGGATGTTAACCTTGCCTAATTGTGGGTTTTAATTTACTGATTTTTTTCCATTGTTCTACCTTTTAATTGCAAGCTATCCTGAAAATGTTTTAATTGAAGAGCGATATCAAACACTTTCCGTTATAATCTTGTCCTTTTGTCAAATATTCCTCCTACTGTCTAATTTAGAAATGTAAATAACCAGAAATCATTTTAAAAGCAGGAGACATCTCAAGTGAAAGATAAAATATATACAAGTCCAACTTGCAATGGATCTATATATTATTATGTTATGTTATGTTATGTTATTTGTTTGTTTACATTACATTATTTGTTAGTTGTTAACCTAGTCCTTCACAGCTTCTTCTCTGGCAATATTGATCTGCTAACCAGAGCTTACAAAACATTTGTCAGACCAATCCTAGAATACAGCTCACCTGTATGGAACCCACATTGCATATCTGACATCAACACAATTGAGAGAGTTCAGAAATATTTCACAAGAGCAGCCCTTCATTCCTCTTCCCACAACAAAATACCTTACTCTGCCAGACTTGAAATTCTTCGATTAGACAACTTACAACTCCGTCGTCTCCGTTTCAACTTAACCATAGTTCATAAAATCATATACAAAAATGTCCTTCCGGTTATTGACTACTTCACCTTCAACCGCAGCAACACACAAGCACGTAATAGATTTAAACTAAATGTCAACTGCTTTAAACTAAACTGCGGAAAATACGACTTCAGCAACAGAATGATCAATGCTTGGAATGCACTACCTGACTCTGGTTTCTTCTCCAAACCCCAAAATCTTTAACTTTAGACTGTCTACAATTGACCGCTCTCCCTTTCTAAGAGGTCTGTATAGGGCGTGCATAAGTGCATCATTGTGCCTACCGACCCTGTCCTACTGTTCTATCATCTTCTATCATTACTTTTCATTATTACTTTTCTAATGTTTTATTTATACAAATTGCCATACGAATCCCAGCAGCCGGTTAGGTCCCATAGAGTTGGCCTTCTCCAGGTCCCGTCGACTAAACAATGTTGGCTGGCGGGACCCAGGGGAAGAGCCTTCTCTGTGGTGGCCCCAACCCTCTGTAACCAGCTCCCCCCGGAGATCAGGACTGCCCCCACCCTCCTTGCCTTTCATAAACTTCTTAAAACCCACCTCTGCTGTCAGGCATGGGGAAACTAAGACATCTCCCCTTGCCTACGTAGTTTTATGTAAGGAATGTTTGTGTGTATGTTTTTATATAAGGATTTTTTTAGGTTTTTAATGTAAAATTATTATTTTAGACTTAATGTTAGATTTGTCATTATATATTGTTTTATCACTGCTGTGAGCCGCCCCGAGTCTGCAGAGAGGGACGGCATACAAATCTAATTAATAAATAAATAAAATAAATAAATACTATAATTGTTTGACAAATATAAATAAAATAAATAAAACTCCCAAATAATTGCTCACTGTAATTTACTTGGGCCAGTTGGCTGAGCCAAAAGTCTCCTTCCAGAGTTTTCTGCGGGTTTTTTTTTCTTTAAACACAACCTTTAAAAGCCCCCAAAAACTCAGAGCAGATGCAAACATACCTTGTCAGAAAACGATTGATCAATCTTACGGCCAATTCACCTGTCAGACATCACTAAGAGCAAAACTAAAATAAATAAATAAAAATAAAACCAGCAGAACCTTGCAAAGGGGAGTGAATGAAATCATATTTAACTAAGGGTGTGTATTTAGACTTGATCTTACCTTGGTGACTTAGCCATTAGCGGGAATTCGTTATTTACCTTCAGGATTCTTATCGGGACTTAACCTGTATTTGAAGGTGACCCCCAGCAGCCCCTTCAAAGGGGGAGAAGATTGCCTGGCTCAACAGGGCATGCCTAGCTAAGGCCTGGGATAAATCAAAGCACCACGAGAGGCCCCATGGGAGGCAGCTGACTTTAAAAGAGTTTGTTTAAAACAGTGTCCTCACCTCATCCCCGCCCCTTGACGTACCACAATTCAGTTCTGGAGACCTCACCTACAAAAAGATATTGACAAAATTGAACGGGTCCAAAGACGGGCTACAAGAATGGTGGAAGGTCTTAAGCATAAAACGTATCAGGAAAGACTTCATGAACTCCATCTGTATAGTCTGGAGGACAGAAGGAAAAGGGGGAACATGATCGAAACATTTAAATATGTTAAAAGGTTAAATAAGGTCCAGGAGAGAAGTGTTTTTAATAGGAAAGTGAACACAAGAACAAGGGGACACAATCTGAAGTTAGTTGGGGGAAAGATCAAAAGCAATGTGAGAAAATATTATTTCACTGAAAGAGTAGTAGATGCTTGGAACAAACTTCCAGCAGACGTGGTTGGTAAATCCACAGTAACTGAATTTAAACATGCCTGGGATAAACATATATCCATCCTAAGATAAAACACAGGAAATAGTATAAGGGCAGACTAGATGGACCATGAGGTCTTTTTCTGGCGTCAGTCTTCTATGTTTCTATGTTTCTATTTAGTGACTGTCGATGGGGCCTAGGAGTAGAGCCTTCTCTGTGGTGGCCCCGGACCTTTGCAAGCAACTCCCTCCGAAGATTCGCACTGCTCCCTCTCCCCACCTTCTGCAAGAGCCTAAAGACCCATCTTTGCCAACAGGTTTGGGGCCGCTAAGACCAACGTTATGTATTCATGTTTGATTGCCTGAATACGAGTGACTGGTTTTTTTAAGAAATTGGGGTTTTTTGTTTTTTTTTTAAATTTAGATTTCTACATGTTATTATTTATTGTATTATTATTTCCAATCTGGGCAGGGGATTGGTCTAGGTTCCAAGGACCCTTCCAATTCTGTTTTTATTCTGTCCCGCCCCGTCCCATCCCATCCCCTATTCTATTCTATTCTATTCTATTCTTTCTATTCCACTCCACTCCACTCCATTCAGAAAAGTCATAAAATGGGGTAAAACTCACCCAACTGTCTCACCAGAAGTGTTGGGATCAGTTATTCTTGCAAGTCAAGGCCTACCTGTATTCAACAGATCTCTTCAGTCTTCGCAAAAGAGGAATCTGGGAAGGCCTTTTTCACAGCGTGCAGAGAGGTTTTATTTATTTTTTAAATATAAGCTATGTGTGTTAGACAAAATAGAAATAAGAAAGTTGGAAGGGACTTTAGAGGTCTTCTAATCCAACCCCCTGCTTAGGCAGGAAACGTACGCCAATTCAGACAAATGGTTATCCAACATCTTCTTTAAAAACTTCAAGTGTTGGAGCATTCACAACTTCTGGAGGCAAGCTTTTCTGCTGATTAATTGTTCTAACTCTCAGGAAATTTCTCCTTAGTTCTAAGTTGCTTCTCTCCTTGTTTACTTTCCACCCATTGCTTCTTGTTCTACCCTCAGGTGTTTTGGAGAAGAGCTTGACTCCCTCTTCTTTGTGGCAGCTCTTGAGATATCAGAATACTGCTATCATTTATTTATTTATTTATTTTATTTATTTATTCATTTGTCCAATACATAAATACATAGGAAGAAAAATAGACATGTAGTAATATATATAAGGGTAAAAGTGAACTTAGAGGAGAGGATATATGAAAGAAAGAAAATATATATGATAAGTGAGAGAAAGGAAAGACAATTGGACAGGGGACGGAAGGCACACCAGTGCACTTATGTATGCCCCTTACTGGCTTCTTAGGAACCTGGAGAGGTCAATCGTGGATAGTCTAAGGGAGAAATGTTGGGGGTTAGGGGTTGACACAATCGAGTCCAGTAATGAGTTCCACGCTTCGATAACTTGATTGTTGAAATCTTATTTTTTTACAGTCAAGTTTGGAGCGGTTCGTATTAAGTTTGAATCTGTTGCATGCTCTTGTGTTGTTGCGGTTGAAGCTGAAGTAGTCATTGACCGGTAGGACATTGCAGCATATGATCTTGTGGGCAATACTCAAATCGTTTTTTTAGGTGCTGTAGTTCTAGGCTTTCTAGGCCCAGGATTGTTAGTCTATTTTTGTAGGATATTCTGTTTTGAGTGGAGGAGTGAAGGGCTCTTCTGGTGAAATATCTTTGGACATTTTCAAGGGTGTTGATGTCTGAGATGTGGTATGGGTTCCAGACAGATGAGCAGTAGTCCAGGATGGGTCTGGCAAAAGTTTCATGTCTCCCCTAGTCCTTCTTTTCACAGTTCCTGCAACCATTCTTCATATGTTTTCGCCTCCAGTGCCCTCATCATCTTTGTTGCTCTTCTCTGCACTCTTTCTAGAGTCCCAACATCATTTTTGCATCATGGCGGTCAAAACTGAATGCATTATCCCAAGTGTGGCCTTACCAAGGCACTTTAAAGTGATATTAACACTTCACGTGATCTTGATTCTATCCCTGTGTTAAAAACTTGGAAATTTAGGAAGGAGAGGCATGGGGAAAAGGCCGGTCAGGCAGCTATTTAGAGAGAAGGAGTGAAGTGGGGAAAAAAACATCAATTCTGCTCCTGTGGAGCTATCAAAGTAAAGACAAGGTAAAGTGATATGCTGTTGGTTTGAATTAGGGCTTAAGAGGGGGAAAAAGTAAAACAATAAATATTCATTCAATGGTCACCTCTTAAAGCACTAGAAATTTACTGAATAAACAGTTAATGTTAAAAATGCTTCCAAAATGACACAGGAGAAAAGAGTTTTAGGGACATTCCTTATGTAATGTCTCTGGAAATAGCTGTGTATTCTTCTTTTCCAATACCATATAAATCTATGCCATCCGATCTGTAAATCATGTCCCTCCAAAGTCAAAAGTTCTGTGTTTGCCTTCTCTGTTTGTTTGGGTTTTTTTTTGCTCAGATATGTCATAGCCGGTCTTCTAATGCAGTGGTACCTCTACTTAAGAACTTAATTCTTTCCATGACCAGGTTCTTAAGTAGAAAAGTTTGTAAGCAAAAGCAAATAATGTGTGCAAACCCATTAGGAAAGAAATAAAAGCTTGGAATTTGGGTGAGAGCAGGAGGAAGAGGAAGAAGAGGAGGAGGACAGTCACTGCTGAAGAAAGAAGGTGAAATGAGGGGAATTTTTTTAAAAATCCAAAACTTTAAGGCTTAAAAAAAAAAGAGGGACTCTGAAGCGGTGAGGAGGAGCATGAACCTATCATACACCTGGCACGAGACTGCCTCTCATACGTTGTGCCAGAGAGAGAAACCCAGGTGGGCGAGAGGGGAGAACCTCCTGCTCCTTTGACCGAAAGGCGGCTGCTGCTGCTGCTGCTACCAGCTTCCCCTTCCTTCCCATGCTGAAGGGCTCTCCTCCCCTCTCGCTCGCTTGCTTTGTAGCCGGCGCATTTCCTTCTCTGTGGTGACTCCTCGGTTTGGCTGAAGCCAAGTTGATCCAGCCGGGGCAAAGTGCTCCCTTTTGCCTTTCCGGGCCCAGATGCTTTGGGAGGCAACCTCGCGCCGGGTGTATGGGAGGCAGCACGAGGTATTTATTTATTTATTTATTTATTTATTTATTTATTTATTTATTTATTTATTCATTCATTCATTCATTCATTCATTCATTCATTCATTTATTTATTACTTAGATTTGTATGCCGCCCCTCTCCGAAGACTCGGGGCGGCTCACAACACGTGGAAACAAATCATAAATAATCTAAATTTAAAATTTTAAAGATTTAAAAAGACCCCATATACTAACAGACATAGACACAAGCATACCATATATAAATTAAACATGCCCAGGGGGAGATGTTTCAGTTCCCCCATGCCTGACGGCAAAGGTGGGTTTTAAGGAGTTTACGGAAGGCAGGAAGAGTAGGGGCAGTTCTAATCTCCGGGGGGAGTTGGTTCCAGAGGGCCGGTGCCGCCACAGAGAAGGCTCTTCCCCTGGGGCCCGCCAACCGACATTGTTTAGTTGACGGGACCCGGAGAAGGCCCACTCTGTGGGACCTAATCGGTCGCTGGGATTCGTGCGGCAGGAGGCGGTCTCGGAGATATTCTGGTCCAATGCCATGTAGGGCTTTAAAGGTCATAACCAACACTTTGAATTGTGACCGGAAACTGATCGGCAGCCAATGCAGACTGCGGAGTGATGGTGAAACATGGGCATACCTAGGTAAGCCCATGACTGCTCTCGCAGCTGCATTCTGCACGATCTGAAGTTTCCGAACACTTTTCAAAGGTAGCCCCATGTAGAGAGCATTACAATAACCACAGCAAAGTGGCTTATTCCCTCTTCAAACTCCCAGAGAAAGGAAGATGTTTTGTTCGCTCTGGACTCCCAAAGCCTCCTTAAGCACCACCGAAAGGCAGCCCAGAAAAGCCCGAGGTGGCCGGGATTAAAGGGGGAATGGCAGGAAACTGGTCGGGCCTTTGTGCCGCTGTCAAATTTCCAGGGAAATTTTTCCGGGCTCGGGTTCTTAAGTAGAAAATGGTTCTCAACAGTCTCAAAATGGGTGAGCAGTGTGGTCGGGCAGTAGGAAAAGCAAGTAGGATGCTTGGCTGCATAGCTAGAGGTATAACAAGCAGGAAGAGGGAGATTGTGATCCCCTTATATAGAGCGCTGGTGAGACCACATTTGGAATGCTGTGTTCAGTTCTGGAGACCTCACCTACAAAAAGATATTGACAAAATTGAACGGGTCCAAAGAAGGGCTGCAAGAATGGTGGAAGGTCTTAAGCATAAAACGTATCAGGAAAGACTTAATGGACTCAATCTGTATAGTCTGGAGGACAGAAGGAAAAGGGGGGACATGATCGAAACATTAAAATATGT
This sequence comes from Erythrolamprus reginae, assembly GCF_031021105.1. Taxonomy (NCBI): domain Eukaryota; kingdom Metazoa; phylum Chordata; class Lepidosauria; order Squamata; family Dipsadidae; genus Erythrolamprus; species Erythrolamprus reginae. The sequence continues at coordinate 108,629,794 of NC_091954.1, forward strand.
TAAAGGGTTAAATAAGGTTCAGGTGGGAAGTGTTTTTAATAGGAAAGTGAACACAAGAACAAGGGGACACAATCTGAAGTTAGTTGGGGGAAAGATCAAAAGCAACGTGAGAAAATATTATTTCACTGAAAGAGTAGTAGATCCTTGGAACAAACTTCCAGAAGACGTGGTTGGTAAATCCACAGTAACTGAATTTAAACATGCCTGGGATAAACATATATCCATTGTAAGATAAAATACAGGAAATAGTATAAGGGCAGACTAGATGGACCAGGAGGTCTTTTTCTGCCGTCAGTCTTCTATGTTTCTATGTTCTTAAGAAGAGGCAAAAAAATCTTGAACACCTGGTTCTTATCTAGAAAAGTTCTTAATTAGCGGTGTTCTTAGGTAGAGGTACCACTGTATATAAAGACAGTGTCTTATTTTCAGGGAAACATGGGTAATTTAGACTACATAATTGTTCTTGTTTTTCTTGTCTTTCTTTCTTGTCTTCTTTCTTGTCATTTTTTCCTTCTTGTCTTTCTTGTCTGTCTTTCCTCCCTCCCTCCCTCCCTTCCTTCCAGCCTTCCTTCCTTCCTTCCTTCCTTCCTTCCTTCCCCCCATTTTTTAGGTAAACAAAAAACCCTTAGCAGAAAATCATGTGCCCAAAGAAATTGAAAGTCTAGACATTGACAAATGACCCCAGCTGAGAAGAATGCATGAGTAAATGAGTAAGTGGAACCCTTCCACTTAGTTGGAACTACTCTAGGTGACATTTTCAAAGCATTATGTCTCCAAATTAGTCACAGCCCTTCTTTAAATATTTTCAGGGTTTAAATTCTCAGCAGTCCAGCTTCCTGAAAAACCAAAGGGAAGTGACTCCGTGGAATTCAGGCCATAACTAGCATTTTCCCTAGCTGTGGTCTCTGAAGTACCACAGTGTTGGTTTAGTAATCTCTTAGGCTGTGTAAGTTGTTAGGGGTAACCAAAGGCAGCTGATTTCTTAAATATTTAAGGCAGGAAAGCAGGCTCTTTCATTAGTTGCCATAATAAGCTTTGAGGGTATACCAGGATTGTAACTGGGTCAGGGTTTTTTGCCTTCTCTTACACAAACAATATGTCCTCTTTTTTTGTTGCCACCAGAAAGGAATTTTTACCCTGAAGAAACTGTTACTCTCACAGGGAGAAATCTTACAGATTCTACATCAAGTTCACTTGTATCCAATAGAGGTGAGTTGGTTGCTGCTTTTTCTGGTGGAGTAAACAGCAGCTTACAAAAAAAATAAAAGTACAAAGCGTTTGATAAAGCAATTCACATCCTCAAAAAGTCAACAAAATCACAAGCAGAACAAAACCAGCAAAGAGGAACAAGTGTCTATGTAGGATTTCTGCTTATGCAGCAAACCCAGGTTACTACCGAGTTCATATTTTGCTTTTCGGATAAGAAATCTCCTTTCTGTCTGGCGGTGTATGTGAATGTTGGAATTGTCTAGGGGTGCTCATTGTTAGCAAAGCAAAATTGCAGAAGTTTATTTATTTTTATTTATTTATTTATTTAGTCCAATACATAATACACATCGAAGAGAATAGATATTTAGTAATATAACTAAAGAAACGAATAGAAGAAAAGATATAAAAGTATAGGTGAACAAATTTGAAAGGAAGGAAAGATAAATAGGATAAGGAGAGACAATTGGACAGGGGACGGAAGGCACTGTTGTTAGCCGCCCCAAGTCCATGGAGAGGGGCGGCATACAAATCAAATAAATAAATAAATAAATAAATAAATAGATAGATAGATAGATAGATAGATAGATAGATAGATAGATAGATAAACAAACAAACAAACAAACAAACAAACAAACAAACAAACACTGGTGCACTTATGCACGCCCCTTACTGACCTCTAAGGAACCTGGAGAGGTCAATCATCGATAGTCTAAGGGAAAAATGTTGGGGGTTAGGGGTTGACACTGCTGAGTCAGGTAATGAGTTCCATGCTTCGACAACTCGGTTGCTGAAGTCATATTTTTTACAGTCAAGTTTGGAGCGGTTCCTATTAAGTTTGAATCTGTTGCGTGCTCTTGTGTTGTTGCGGTTGAAGCTGAAGTAGTCATTGACAGGTAGAACGTTGCAGCATATGATCTTGTGGGCAATACTTGGATCATGTCTTAGGCGTCGTAGTTCTAAGCTTTCAAGACCAAGAAGTGTCAGATATCTAGATGTAGTAATATCTGTTTTGAAAAAAATCCAAAAATATAATTTCTATAGTAAGTTGCATGACTTCCAAGATTTAATTAAAGAAATGCAGAGAGTTGAGAAGTGAAGCAGGCTTTTAGGGTGAGTCATAGGCAAACAGTTCTTTGCTGTTGGGAAGGTCAATTGTAAGGATACTATCCTGAGGTTTGTTACAGGCAGAGTTTTGATTTCTTATTGTCTTAGTTCATCCTTGGGCATCTTCAAAACTGCCCAGGACAAAACAGAACTCCCACACAAACAGAAATTAACTCACATATAGGTAGTCCTTAACTAACAACCACAGGTTAGTACAAAACTTTTGTTGCTTAATGAAACATTTAAGTGAATTGTGCCCCTTTTAACAACCTCCAGGTCCCGTCGACTAAACAATGTCGTCTGGCTGGACCCAGGGGAAGAGCCTTCTCTGTGGTGGCTCTGACCCTCTGGAACCAGCTCCCCCCAGAGATTAGGATTGCCCCCACCCTCCTTGCCTTTCGTAAACTCCTTAAAACCCACCTCTGCCATCAGGCATGGGGGAATTGAAACATCTCCCCCTTGCCCATGTAGTTTTGGTCTATGATTGATTGTGTGCTTGTTTTTTATATATATTGGGGTTGCTTTTATGGACTTTTGAACTTAAAACTGTAAATTAGATTGCTAAATATTAGATTTGTTACTATGTACTGTTTTTGCCATTGTTGTGAGCCGCCCCGACTCAATTACTAAAGTCATACACAACAGATTTAAACTTAATATTAACCGCCCCAAACTTGACTGTAAAAAATACGACTTTAATAATCGAGTTGTCAAAGCGTGGAATTCACTACCGGACTCTGTATTATCATCCCCTAACCCCCAACACTTTACCCTTAGACTATCCACGGTTGACCTCACCAAGTTCCTAAGAGGTCAGTAAGGGGCGTACCTAAGTGCACTAGACTCCCTACCATCCCCTGTCCTATTGTCTCTCCTATATCTCCTATATCTTCTCTTCTATCCCTATATCTTTTTCTGCTATTCTCTCATAGTTATATTTCACTCCTTTATTTTCTCCTCTATTCCCCCTTTAATACATTCTACCTGATTATATCCTCTATAACCCTCATTGTGTAGTATTGTGTATTGGACAAAACAAACAAACAAACAAACAAACAAATAAATAAAATATAAAAATAAATAAATAAACTTAGGAAGGGTCTCTTTTCAGCCTCTTGCCTCATCCACTATCCTGCTGCAGGTTATGCTACCTCTTACCTAACCATTCCCTTCACAGCATCTCGGCCTAGTTTCCCGAAGTCTTTCCCACATACCGTCACAAAACGTCCTTATCATTCAAAAAATTATCGGAAATGAATCATTAACTTGTTGCTTGTGTTCAAACAAGAGCCAAAGACTTAAGCTAATTAGATCAATATTCCAACTTGACATAATATACTGAGCTGAAACCAGAGGGGCAAGCTGAGTTTTAATATCATATTCATCCAAGTTATATATAACCAAAGTTAATGCTAGTAGTTACACTTCAATGAGTACAATCTCTAGCTCTTTAATTTGGTTATATAAATTATGTTAGCCCAGTCATTTTCCTTTGAAACGTAAACAGTGACCAATTGCCCTTAAGGTAAACACAGTCTTACAGGGTGTTATGCTCAACTGTTGTTTGCTTTAACCAAAGTTTGTTGAACAAGCAATAATGTTGGTTCAGCAAACAACATTCTTATATCCCCAATATATATGCCATGACTGAAAAACTATAGGGGCAGAATTTGCACACTGTGCTAAACCAAAATTGATCAATCACAGTCTTCTTGGTGCAGACCTCAGACAATATCTTCAAATTTTGTTTATTATTTATTTATTTTTATTTATTTATTTTGTCCAATACACAATAATACACAATGAAGGTTATAGAGGATATAGTACAGAAGAAATATGAGATATAGGAGAGGCTATAGAACAGGGGATGGAAGGCACTCTAGTGCGCTTATGTACACCCCTAAGGGTAAAATGTTGGGGGTTAGGGGATGATACTACGGAGTCCGGTAATGAGTTCCACGCTTCAACAACTCGATTACTAAAGTCATACACAACAGATTTAAACTTAATATTAACCGCTCCAAACTTGACTGTAAAAAATATGACTTCAGTAACCGAGTTGTCGAAGCGTGGAACTTATTACCGGACTCCATAGTGTCATCCCCAAACCCCCAACAATTTACCCTTAGATTATCTACGGTTGACCTATCCAGATTCCTAAGAGGTCAGTAAGGGGCGAGTACAAGTGTACTAGAGTGCCTTCCGTCCCCTGTCCTATTGCTCTCCTATATCTCCTACACCTTTCTTCTATTCCTATATCTCTTCTTCTATTCTTTCATTGATACGTTCTTTTACTATATCTTCTTTTCTATTCTTTCTTAGATATATTTTACTATGAGTATCTCCTCCCTAACCTTCACCATGTATTTTACTATATGTATGTATGTATATATATATATATATATATATATATATATATATATATATATATATATATATATACCCACTAAAACCTTCATTGTGTATTGGACAAAATAAATAAATAAATAAATAAATATCTTAAATTTGACTCGATTGGAAAACCCTTGTTTTAAAGGCTTCCACACAGATAGGGAAATAAACATTTGCCATTGTCTTAAAAGTTGCCTTAGCTTCAGAAACAGAATTCATTTTCAAGGCTTGTCACTGAAGCCTGAAAGATGTCAGACCCCTTTAATAAATAGCAGAAAAGTTCTCCTCTCATGCTTATGCCAGGCTCAGAACACTTATTTCAAAACAAGTTTGAGGCATGCCCAGTCCTAATGCATGCACATTTTAAAAAGAAGAACTAGGACATTTCAGTTAATAACTATTAATTAAAATCAATTGCCTGTAAAATGTAAAAGTACCACATGTACAAAATTAATTGAACCCCGACAGCATTTTTTCTGTCACGCACAAAACCACCCTTGCACAAAGAAAACACACACACACACAATTCCTTCTATCTTCTTTTCTTCCAGTATAAACAAGATGGATGGACAGAAGGAAGGAAGGAAGGAAGGAAGGAAGGAGATAAATAGATAGACAGTATTAGATAGGTGATGGTGATGATGATAGATAGACAGACAGACAGACAGACAGACAGACAGACAGATAGATAGATAGATGATAGATAGATAGGTACGTACATGATACATATGAAAGAAAGAGAAAGAAAGAAGGAAAAAGAAAGAGAAAGAAAGAGAGAAAAAAGAAAGAGAAGGAAGGAAGGAAGGAAAGAAAGAAAGAAAGAAAAGAAAAGGAAAGGAAAGAAGGAAGGAGATAAATAGATAGACAGATTAGATAGGTGATGGTGATGATGATAGATAGATAGATAGATAGATAGATAGAGTGATAGATAGATAGATAGATAGATAGGTACGTACATGATACATATAAAAGAAAGAGAAAGAAAGAAGGAAAAAGAAAGAGAAAGAGAAAGAAAGAGAGAAAAAAGAAAGAGAAGCAAGGAAGGAAAGAAAGAAAAGAAAAGAAAGGAAAGGAAAAGAAAAGAAAGGAAGGAAGGAAAGAAGGAAGGAAGGAGATAAATAGATAGACAGAATTAGATAGATGATGGTGATGGTGATGGTGATTTTGATGATGATGAAGATAGATAGATAGAGTGATAGATAGATAGATAGATAGATAGATAGATAGATGCATACATACATACATACATACATGATACATATGAGAAGACAGAGAAAGAAAGAAGGAAAAAGAAAGAGAAAAAGAACAAGAGAGAAAAAGGAAAGAAAAAAAGAAGGGAGGAAAGAAAGAAAGAAAGAAAGAAAGAAAGAAAAGAATAGGAAGGAAAGAAGGATAGAAGGAAGGAAGGAAGGAAGGAACGAAGGAAGGAAGGGTAAGGAGTGCAAGAAGAGCTGCCTCATTCCCAGTCCAGGTGGGGGTTCCTACTTACCGCTGCTACTGGTGCAATGTGTGGACAGCTCCGGGTTAGCAGAGGGTGGGTGTCTCCTGCTGAGATTTTGCTTCTTTGCGTGTACAGGAAGAAAAAAAAATCTCTAAAATCTCACATTTGTACATGTCCTCTTGCAAGATTTTGCTTCCTTCCCATGCGCAGAACCAAAATCCTGCCTGGACACACATGCCCGCCCACCAGTCATCCATTTTCGCTACCTGTGCACAGTCTGGTGCATTCTGTTAGCAACCCAATACTGATCCAGTCAGAGTGGAAGAAGCTCCTTGGATGAGAAGTGAAATGTCTTCAAAGAAAAAACAGAAAATCCAGTTGCCTCTTGACTTTTTTGGGGACAACCATGACTTGGATGTTTGAGAATCTCCATAGACATCTACCCAATGATTGTCCAATTGAGCTTGTGAGAATGTCTTAAATTAGGGGTATCCAACTTCAGGAACCGTAAGACCTCTGGACTTCAATTCCATTCTGGGAGTCAAAGTTCACCAGTTGCTGAGGTTGTACACCCCTTTTCTTAAATACCATAATTTTTGGAGTATAAGATACATTGGAGTATAGGACACATGTTAGTTTTGGGGGAGGAAAATTGGGAAAAGAATCTGCTTACCATGTATTCATCTGGATAGCATCCTTAGTCTGGTCAGCTTCAGCACATTATTTTATCCCCTGTTTAGGGCTTTTAAAAAACTTTATTTGTAAAGAGTAGTAATGAAAGAGCTTGCAAGCCACTAAGAATGGGGAACATCATTAACACCTGGAAAGAAACATTCAGAGCAAGTTAGAGCGATGAAAAAAACCCTGCAAAGATTTAGGGCTTGGAAAACATTCTTTGCAGAGAGTAACAATGAAAGAGCTGCCAAGCCAGTAAGAGCTGGGAACACCGTTAGCACCGGGTTCGGGCTGGAAAGAAACATTCAGAGCAAGTTAGAGCAATGAAAAAACCCCTGCAAAGAATTAAGGCTTGGAAAACATTCTTTGCAGAGAGTAACAATGAAAGAGCTGGCAAGCCGGTAAGAGCTGGGAACATCGTTAGCACCTGGTTAGGGCTGAGAAAAGTTAGAACAATGAAAAAAGCCCTGCAAAGACTTAAGGCTTGGAAAACATTATTCGCAGAGAGTAACAATAAAAGAACCTGCAAGGTAAGAGCTGGGAAGATTGTTAGCAGCCAGTTAGGGCTGGGGAAAAAAGCTGCATTCAGAGTATAAGACCCACCCAAATTATCAGCCTCTTTTAGGGAGGAAAAAGGTGCCTCTTATACTCCAAAAAATACGGTACTTGTATATACAGTCCAATACAAAATAGAATTATGGACTTTTCCAGACACATTCCTTTGAAAACTGATTTTGCCCCATTTCAACTGAATGGCATTTTGGTGGATGATATCCTTACCCTTGGACTGAAAATACCAGGTTATCATTAATACAGATTTTCCCCATTCTGTCCTCACCCCATCAGTCCTGCAGGTGACACATTAAGGAGAATTCAGGTGACGATTGCAGTTCTCACCTGGCTGAATGAAAAGGTGAAATCCCAGTGACTCAAATTGCTAATCCTTAGACCTTCTAAGCGTGACAGGTCGCCAGCCTTTCCCAGTGAATCAGCTGCACATTTCTTAGGCAGACTAACATAGTCTGTTCATATTTTGCAAGAAGAGAGGCAGAGCAGATGGCATTCCCCGCGGCATTATCAGAAATTTAATCTGGGTTTCCATTCGGTGTATGCACCGTCAATATGCATGCCATGTTCTGCTGTAAAGGTGATTTTTTCAGGTTGTATCAGCCACAAAGCACCTTGTATCGCATGTTGCATTCCCCTAAAGCAGTGCTTCTCAATTATTTTCTCTTACGCACCCACTCCAGGAAGACGTAAACATTTCGCGCCCCACCAACTCTCCGATCTCAGCCCCAATGGAATTTTAGCGTTAATATTTATTTATTTATTTATTTTATTTATTATTTGGATTTGTATGCCGCCCCTCTCCGAAGACTCGGGGCGGCTCACAACAAGTGAAAAACAATCCAATACAATCCAATTAATTAAAATATTATAAATTTAAGAAAATCCCCTATACTAACATACACACATACAGGCATACCATATATAACTTCAACGTGCCCAGGGGGAGATGTTTAGTTTCCCCATGCCTGACGGCAAAGGTGGGTTTTGAGGAGTTTACGGAAGGCAGGAAGAGTAGGGGCAGTTCTGATCTCTGGGGGGAGTTGGTTCCAGAGGGCCGGTGCCGCCACAGAGAAGGCTCTCCCCCTGGGGCCCGCCAACCGGCATTGTTTAGTTGACGGGACCCGGAGGAGGCCCACTCTGTGGGACCGAATCGGTCGCTGGGATTCGTATTATTTTACTTATTATAAGCTGCAAGCAAAATATTGGCTGGGGAAGGCTGCTCTACCCACTTACCTGGGAGTAAGCCACACTGAACTCAGTGGAGCCTGTTTTCAGTTAAGCAGGCATAGGCTACCGTTAGGGGCCAGGCCAGCTTAATCAAGCTGATGTTTTGCAGTCACCAGCCTGGCCCAAAAGTGCTACCTCTGGCTTGGGCATTTTCACTTTCCCCCCCCTATAGTTAGTCCTTGACTTGCAACAGTTCATTCTAGTTTAATAAAAACAAGGACCAGCAGTGTTCCAGTATCTCAGAGGTTGCAACAAAGAAGAGGGAGTCAACCTATTTTCCAAAGCACCTGAGGGTAGAACAAGAATCAATGGGAAGAAACTAATGAAGGAGAGAAGCAACTTAGAACTAAGGAGAAATTTCCCGACAGAACAATTAATTAGTGGAACAGCTTGCCTCCAGAAGTTGTGAATGCCCCAACATTGAAAGTTTTAAAGAAGATGTTGGACAACCATTTGTCTGAAGTGTTGTAGGGTTTCCTGGCTAAGCAGGGGGTTGGACTAGAAGACCTCCGAGGTCCCTTCCAACTCTGTTGTTCCACTCCCTTCCCTTCCCTTCCATTCCACTCCACTCCCTTATTATTATTATTATTTATTGGATTTGTATGCCGCCCCTCTCCGCAGACTCGGGGCGGCTAACAACAATGATAAAAAACAACATGTAACAATCCAATTTAATAAAACAACTAAAAACCCTTATTATAAAAACCAAACATACACACAAACATACCATACATAACTTGTAATCCTTCCCTTCCCTTCCATTCCACTCCACTCCATTCCATTCAATTTCACAATACCAGTCCATGATCTACTGACCACCAGCACTGCTTGTTCTCTTCTGCTGGCTTCCCACTACACAATAGTAATACCAACTTCCCCTGTGAACATTCCCCCGAGAGCTACGTGCCTTGTAACCTTACTTTACGGATAACCCTCGTATATTTGGCTTCCCCATTAACTTTACTTGTCAGTTGATCACAAAAAACAGAGACCCAGCAAGAAACATATAAACATGGTAGCCACCAAGCATCTGAATTTTGATCACATGGCCAGGGAGATGTTGCAATGGTTCAATGATGGGCTCCTACGGGTATGGTCAGGTATGCAGAACCGGTAGGAAAAAAAAGATTTTTTTTTCCTTTTTCCCCTTCTGGGATCTGGGTATGTTTTTCCTATCTCAATAAATGAGGTGTATGTAAATATGTATAATTTTAGAAGAGTTGTGCATGCATGTGTATACAAACACATACACTTTATATAGTAAATAATATATATTTTAGTGTGCCTGTGTGTAATATGTATGTACACATATGGCATATATACATACAGTAGAATTAAATAGTACATTTTGGAGGTTCAGTAATAGTAAATAGAGAGGAAAATTGTATCTCTTTGAGGTGAGGAGAGGCCAGGCACCCGAACCCAAACCCTTGACGTGAGTGATGTCATGTTGGCCACCTTTAAGCCAGTCACATGACCTTTAAACCACCCTATCACATGATCACCAAGCCACTCCCGCCTGGTCACATGGCCAGCAAGCCACGCCCACAGTGTGATAGTAAATTTTTTTGCAGCCCTTCACTGCATCAACCCATCCTAGACTAATGCTCATCTGTCTGGAACCCATACCACATCTCAGACATCAACACCCTTGAAAATGTCCAAAGATATTTCACCAGAAGAGCCCTTCACTCCTCCACTTGAAACAGAATATCCTACGAAAATAGACTAACAATCCTGGGCCTGGAAAGCCTAGAACAACGGCGCCTAAAACATGATTTGAGTATTGCCCACTAGATCATATGCTGCAACGTCCTACCGGTCAATGACTACTTCAGCTTCAACCGCAACAACACAAGAGCATATAACAGATTCAAACTTAATACGAACCGCTCCAAACTTGACTGTAAAAAATATGATTTCAACAATCGAGTTATCGAAGCGTGGAACTCATTGCTGGACTCAATAGTGTCAACCCCTAATCCCCAACATTTCTCCCTTAGACTCTCCACGATTGACCTGTCCAGGTTCCTAAGAGGCCAGTAAGGGGCATACATAAGTGCACTGGTGTGCCTTTCGTCCCCTGTCCAATTGTCTTTCCTTTCTCTCACTTATCATATATATATTATTTCTTTCATATATCCTCTCCTCTAAGTTCACTTTACCCTTATATATATTACTACAAGTCTATTTTTCTTCCTATGTATTTGTGTTTTGGACAAATGAATAAATAAATAAAATAAATAAATAAATATTGTATGAGTGCAAAACAGTCCTGTCATTTTTTTCCAGTGCCGTTGTGACTTTGGTTGTGCAAACGGTTGTAAGTGAAGGACTATTCCTAGTCACATGGAGATTCTCTGTTACCTTTGTCGGAACCGCCTCAAAATCTATCAGATAAATATAATAAATTTCATATCGGAAAGCCCTGAAGTACATTTGGGGCTTTTCTTGTGAATCATTCAGGATTGATCCTAGGTGAATACAACTCTCCCACTGCTATTGCAACAGATTTTACAGTAATTAAATCACCCATGCACAGGCAAAGGAAATGGAACCACATATAACATTTCCCTGGAGGGCCCTCAATTTCCCAGAGCGATGAAGATATAATTATCTTGATGTAAATCAGGGCCTGATAATGAGGAAGGATTGCCCTTTCCTCATCTGGAGTTCACTGGGAGATTTTTTATCTCTTTGACAAGAACTGTCAGACGAAGCCGCTGGATGTTAGAAACATAGAAACGTAGAAGATCGACGGCAGAAAAAGACTTCATGTTGCAGAAGAAAGAAGGCAAGGATACTTCTATGGACTGCTTGCTTCCCATTCATGATTCGTGGCTAAACAGATTGCACAGAATCGGAGAAATGTGATAGAAAGATAGAAGATTGATGGCAGAAAAAGACCTCATGGTCCATCTAGTCTGCCCTTATACAGTGGTATCTCAAGATACGAACCCCTCGTCTTACGAACAACTCGTGATACGAACCCGGGGTTCAGAAAAATTTTGCCTCTTCTTACAAACTTTTTTCGAGTTACGAACCGGCGTTCGGAGACTGCTGGGAAGCCGCGCGGCTGTTTTAAAAGGTGACAGCCGGGCGGCAGGGCTTCCCAGAAGCCTCCCGAACGCCGGTTCGTAACTCGAACAAAGTTCGTAAGAAGAGGCAAAATTTTTCTGAACCCCGGGTTCGGTTCGGGAGGTTGCTGGGAAGCCCCCCAGCCCGGCTGTCACCTTTTAAAACAGCCGCGCTGCTTCCCAGCTGTCTCCTGAAGCCGAACGCGGAAGTTCGGCTTTGGCGTTCGGCTTCAGGAGACAGCTGGGAAGCGGCGCGGCTTTTTTAAAAGGTCGCAGCCGGCCTGGGGGGCTTCCCAGCACCCCCCGAACCCCAAACCTGGGTTCGCGGGGGTGCTGGGAAGCCCCACAGGCCGGCTGTCACCTTTTAAAACAGCCGCGCGGCTTCCCAGCAGTCGCCGAAAGCCGTTTTTTTGCGGGGGTTTTTTGGTTGCACGGATTAATTGACTTTACATTGTTTCCTATGGGAAACAATGTTTCGTCTTATGAACCTTTCATCATACGAACCTCCTCCTTGCACCAATTAAGTTCGTATCATGAGGTATTACTGTACTATTTCCTGTATTTTATCTTAGGATGGATATATGTTTATCCCAGGCATTTTTAAATTCAGTGACTGTGGATTTACCAACCACGTCTGCTGGAAGTTTGTTCCCGAGCATCTACTACTCTTTCAATAAAACAATATTTTCTCATGTTGCTTCTGATCTTTCCCCCAACTAACCTCAGATTGTGCCCCCTTGTTCGTGCGTTCACTTTCCTATTAAAAACACTTCCTGAACCTTATTTAAACCTTTAACATATTTAAATGTTTCGATCATGTCCTCCCTTTCCCTTCTGTCTTCCAGACTATACAGATTGAGTTCATGAAGTCTTTCCTGATAAGAGAAACTGTAACCGTAAAAGGCAGGGAGAAGCCTCTGTGGGGCCTTTCTAGGAATCTCCTGGGAGGAAACAGGGCCAGAAAAGATAGAGAGAAGCCTCCATGGGGCCTCTCTAGGAATCTCCTGGGAGGAAACAGGGCCTCCACTCTCCCTGTGGTTTCCCCAATCGCACGCATTATTTGCTTTTACATTGATTCCTATGGGAAAAATTGCTTCTCCTTACAAACTTTTCTACTTAAGAACCTGGTTACGGAACAAACTAAGTTCCTAAGTAGAGGCACCACTGTATAGTGGAAGGTCTCCTGCTCCTGGGTTGGACTAGATGACCTGCGAGGTCCCTTCCAACTTTGTTAATCTGTTAAATCCCGCCAATGGATTCTTCTTTTAATGACTAAAATCTCTCATTTGCGGCAGGGATTTTTTTTTTTAAAGTCAAAATACTTGCTATGGCTTCACAGTCAAAGCCCTGTCCCATTTTAACATGCGCTGCGCACGCAGTGATCACGCAATCACTTTGATTGGTATAAGAGGGTGCTGAACCCAAGGTTTTAAAAATTAGGTCCCTACACTTTAATCAGAAGATCAGTGAAATTATAGCCTCACTTGATTAATCGCTATGGGCAAATTTGAATTATAACAAGTAAATTTTAATCAGCAGTCTTATGAGTTATTGACAAGCCTGGTTCTTTTTTTGAGGGGTGGGGGCAGCTTCCGTTTTGTAATAAGAAGGAAACAAAATTTAAAAAAATGGCTTTTCCTTCTTCAAAGGTAGCTTTTTGCTGATTGAGTTCTAAATTGTTTGACAGCTCGTTCACCATTCCGGAAACATGTCAGTTTTAAGCTTTTGCACGTATCTATTAGAGCTGCAAATTGAATTGATTAATCAAATAGGTTTTCACTGATTCTTTGTTTAATTTGTGTGGCAATTCTTTACGGACTTTCTGAGAAGGAGCTCGCCTGACCCAAACAGTCTTTCCTTGTGAGTAAACCTATGCAAAATATTTCATTGCATGTCTATATATCATGCAATTGAATTGATACTTTTGAGAAACTGTGCTTCCTAATTATGATGGATATTGTATACATTAAATTCACACACTTTTAAAAAATATATATAATGTTGTTAAGTTAGTAACAAGTTGGGTTTTTAAGTGAATCTGGACTTTCCCACTGACTTTGCTTTGTTATAAATTTGCCAAAGTTGATCACATGACACCGTCATAAATATGAACCCATGTTCTGGATGTTCCAAGCATCCAAATTTTGATCACATGGCTATGGGGACGGGGCAAGGGTTGTAAGTGTGGAAAAATAGTCCTGAGTCACTTTTCTACATGGCTGTTGTAACTGAATGGTCACTAAATAAATTGGTGTAAGTCGAGAACCAGGGGTTGTGATATGTTCCAACACTGGAAGTTTTAACAAGAAGAGATTGGATAACAATTTGTCTGAAAAGATGCAGGGTCTTCTGCCAAGTAAGGGGTTGGACTTGAAGACCTCCAAGATCCCTCCCAACTCCGTTCTATTATATTCTGTTCTGTTCCGTTCCGTTCCGTTCCGTTCTGTTCTATTCTATTCTATTCTATTCTATCCTATTCTAATACTCTACTCTACTCTACTCCATTGTATTGTATTGCATTGTATTGCATTGTATTCATGGTATGGTATGGTATGGTATGGTATGGTATGGTATGGTATTCTAACTCAATCCAACTCAATCCACTCCACTCCATGTTCCATTCCATTTCACTATTCTGTTCTGTTCTGTTCTACTCTACTCCATTGTATTGTATTGCATTGCATTGCATTGCATTGCATTGCATTGTATTGTATTGTATTGTATTCTAACCAAACCCAACTCAACCCACTCCACTCCACTCCACTCCACTCCATATTCCATTATTCTGTTCTGTATTTTTTAAAATTTAGATTTCTACATGCTATTATTTATTGTATTATTATTTCCAATCTTGGCAGGGGATTGGTCTAGGTTCCAAGGACCCTTCCAACTCTGTTATTCTATTCTGTTCTGTTCCATTCCGTCCCGTCCCATCCCCTATTGTATTCTATTGTATTCTATTGTATTCTATTGTGTTCTATTGTGTTCTATTGTGTTCTATTGTGTTCTATTGTGTTCTATTGTGTTCTATTGTGTTCTATTGTATTCTATTGTATTCTATTGTATTCTATTGTATTCTATTGTGTTCTATTGTGTTCTATTGTGTTCTATTGTGTTCTATTGTATTCTATTGTATTCTATTGTATTCTATTGTATTCTATTCTATTCTATTCTATTCTATTCTATTCTATTCTAACCCAACCCACTCTGCTCCGCTCCGCTCCACTCCATATTCCATTCCATTCCATTCTATTCTTTTTATTTATTTATTATTTATTTATTACTTAGATTTGTATGCCGCCCCTCTCCGAAGACTCTTTAGGAACACCACCACCAACCTCAACACAATACATGGTTCCATAATATGCCAACATCTTTATGGGTGACCTAGAGCTACACTTTCTCAACTCCTACCCTGCAAAACTCCTCCTTTACTTGGAATTACCTTCGTGGTATTTTAATAATTTGGCTGTAGGAAAAGGATGTCTATGGAGATTTTAACCCCCTTCAAGACTTGCCTCTTGAAAAAACTTTCAGAGCTAAAGGAGCTTCTTAGGTTTAGGTTTAGGTTTATTGGATTTATATGCCGCCCCTCTCCGCAAACTCGGGGCGGCTCTTTGCTTCTTGGATGAGAAGCAAAATGTCTTCAAAGAAAAAACAATAAAAGTCCAATTGCCTCTTGAAAAAGCACATCTGGAACTAAGAAAAGGATCTTATATTGACTTTTGCATTATATTGACTTTTGCAAAGCCTTCGATTCAGTGGTCCATGACAAACTACTCCTAAAACTCAAATCCTGTGGCATCTCTGGATTCCTCCACAGCTGGATTACTGCATTCCTGTCAAACAGGCAACAAGTTGTCAAAATTGGAAGCGCCATTTCCACCCCTGTCCCGGTTAAAAGTGGCATTCCCCAAGGCAGCGTACTAGGACCTATTCTATTTATTCTCTACATCAACGACCTATGCGATCATATCACAAGCAACTGTGTTCTTTTCGCTGACGACGTAAAACTTTTCAACACCATGGACAACACATCTACTCTCCAAAAAGACCTCGACTTTGTCTCACATTGGTCTAGCACATGGCAACTTCAAATATCAACCAGCAAATGTTCTACCCTCCACATCGGCAAAAAGAATCCGAACCTCATATATAAACTGAATAAACAAAATCTCACAGCCAACCCCCACTCAGTAAAAGACCTTGGAATACTAATATCAAATGACCTAAGTGCCAAAGCCCACTGCAACAATATCGCCAAAAAGGCTCCTAGAGTTGTTAACCTGATCCTACGCAGCTTCTGCTCTGGCAATCTCACGCTACTCACCAGAGCCTTCAAACCTTTTGCCAGACCCATCCTTGAATACAGTTCATCTGTCTGGAACCCATACCACATCTCGGACATCAACACCCTTGAAAATGTCCAAAGATACTTCACCAGAAGAGCCCTTCACTCCTCCACTCGAAACAGAATACCCTACGAAAGCAGACTATCAATCCTAGGTCTAGAAAGCTTAGAACTACGTCGCCTAAAATATGATCTAAGTATTGCCCACAAGATCATATGCTGCAACGTTCTACCTGTCAATGACTATTTCAGCTTTAATCGCAACAACACAAGAGCATGCAACAGATTCAAACTTAATATTAACCGCTCCAAACTTGATTGTAAAAAATATGACTTCAGCAACCGAGTTGTCGAAGCGTGGAACTCATTACCTGGCTCAGTAATGTCAACCCCTAACCCCAAACATTTTTCCCTTAGACTATCCACGATTGACCTCTCCAGGTTTCTTAGAGGTCAGTAAGGGGTGTGCATAAGTGCACCAGTGTGCCTTCTGTCCCCTGTCCAATTGTCTCTACTTATCTCATTTATCTTTTCTTCCTTTCAGATATGTTCTCCTATACTTTTATATCTTTTCTTCTATTCTTTTCTTTACTTATATTATTACATATCTTTCTCTTCAATGTGTATTATGTATTGGACAAAATAAATAAATAAATAAAATAAATAAATCTTATCAAATCCAATCACATCCATCCTGCCCCCCATCAGATTCAGTCTTGACCTACCTACAGTACAAATCCGCTTCCTTGATATCATGGTAAAACTATATAATGGACAATCAAGCAGGTTAAGTATGCCATGTGAATGGAGCCATACAATTAGGTCATTGATGCAGACTTAACTAAGATAAGGTTGACTAAACTTGTATTAAAAGTTTAGTCAACCTTACCTTTGTTAAGTCTGCAAAAATCATCTCTTGAACAAACTGTGGTTATTGAAGCCAACCTATTTGTTATTCTTTGCAATCTTTTTTTAAAAAAATCTCAAGTCATAGAAGAAAATATTTTAAATGCTGGAACTTCTCCATTTTACTCCCAAGTAGCTCCAGGGTTCTCTTTTGTGTGTTGTTTAATTCCCTTTTGTGTGTTGTTTGTGGGCAAGACACCTAACACCTGTTCAGGTGAATTCTCTGAGGCTTGTAGAAAGGACACTTGAAAAGTTTTGAGTTAAATTTGCAAATATACAGAACATTGGACACAATGAATAAACATTCCGTTGCAGCACACGTGGCTATGCACACCTACAACACTGGAAGCCAATCGTCTTAAGGAGAAATGCAGTTGTTGTTTTATTTGCAAACTTTGTGATCAGGGAGTCCAACTCTTTTGTCTTTTTGCTTTTCTACAAACAGCACTTGAGTTCAGCCACCAGGCCATCAATGGCCTTCTATCAGTGGCAATTATGAAGGACATACCTGGGCAGGCAATGCTGAGATAATAGCAAAGTTACTGAAGGTGCTTCTCAGTCGGTGAAAAGATGCAAACTTTTAACTACCACACTGTGGGCGTGGCTTATTCCTTGGGTGTGTCTTGATGATCATGTGACCGGGTAGGAGTGGCTTGTCGGCCATGTGACGAGGTGGGAGTGGCTTGACAATCATGTGACTTGGAGGTGGCTTAAAGGCCATGTGACTTGGGATACCTTCGTGTATCCCAAGTGAAAATAAAATGATGCAAAATAAACTTCACCAAGGAAAGAGAATTTTTAGTCTGTGCAAAATTGCACTAAATTACCTGAAGGGTTTGGGGGCTTTTTTTGTGTGTGTGCTTATGTGATTCAAACAAACAATTCTACTGTGTTTTCTGGTTGGAACAGTTAGCATTAAAGCCCAATTCCTTTACCCCTGGATTTTATTAGCCATTTTCCTGATTTCCGTGATTTAACAAGGCATTAGCAATGTTAAAGACGGCTTTGGGAACACACATTTCAAGCATGTCTGCACAATGTTAAGTGCAAGAAGTTTACGTTTTTAAAAAGGGCACAAGCAAGACAGAGAAAGCAATAAAAAGTATGTTTGCCCTGAATGTAACTTTTTTTTTAAAATCAGAGGGGGTTTATCGTAAAGGAAATTACATCTGTGTTAAACAATGCCACTATCTGACTTCAAATAGAAACATAGAAGATTGACGGCAGAAAAAGACCTCATAGTCCATCTAGTCTGCCTTTATACTATTTCCTGTATTTTATCTTAGGATGGATACATGTTTATCCCAGGCATGTTTAAATTCAGTTACTGTGGATTTACCAACCACGTCTGCTGGAAGTTTGTTCCAAGCATCTACTACTCTTTCAGTAAAGTAATATTTTCTCATGGTGCTTCTGATCTTTCCCCCAACTAACCTCAGATTGTGCCCCCTTGTTCTTGTGTTCACTTTCCTATTAAAAACACTTCCCTCCTGAACCTTATTTAGGGTAATTTTTTAACATATTTAAATGTTTCGATCATGTCCCCCCTTTCCCTTCTGTCCTCCAGACTACACGGATTGAGTTCATTAAGTTGTTCCTGATAGGTTTTATGCTTAAGATCTTCCATTATTTTTGTAGCCCGTCTTTGGACCCGTTCACAACAAGAGTTCCTTTTGCAAATTTTCTAACAACAATCTCTGTGATAAATGGAAGATTTCCATTCATGATGGCAATTTTTGGAACCAATGGTTATAGGTGACCTTGTGAGGTATAATAAGGACTACCATCAGAAGAGAAAGAAAAAAATACATTAAGAGGTATTCAATGAGGCCAATACTAAAAAAGCTCTGCTCTGCTCTGCTCTACTCCAACCCAACCAAACCCAACCCAATGCATTCCATTCCACTTTCAACTGGGTAGGAAACTCAGATTCTGGTTTCCCAGTGTAGGTACCAGGATGGCTCCAGCAATAAATTGGAGCTCTTAGGAATACTTTGACCTGGACTCTTATTTTGTTTGGATGCTACCTGGAACCTTGACATTTAACCTGAATCTCTCTTAAATTCTCATCCAGCTACCTGAAGCTGTGGCGCTGGTCTGGGAACTGAGCCCCAACCTCTGACCCAGCACCTTCAAACCGAAATGATACCTATTTGCCTATTTGCATGCTTTTGAACTGCTAATTGGGCAGGAGGTGGAGCAGGTATAGGAGCTCACCCCATTTCAGGTCTTGAACCTGGGCTGTCAGCTCTCCACCTCTTTAACCATTGAGCCATTATGCCTTTGAAGATCTCAGTACCTATTTAAAAATGGCTGAAATTACAGGTCACCAACTCTTGTGGAATTGTAGCATATTACATAGAAACATAGAAGACTGACGGCAGAAAAAGACCTCATGGTCCATCTAGTCTGCCCTTATACTATTTTCTGTATTTTTATCTTAGGATGTATGTATGTTTATCCCAGGCATGTTTAAATTCAGTTACTGTGGATTTACCAACCACGTCTGCTGGAAGTTTGTTCCAAGGATCTACTACTCTTTCAGTAAAATAATATTTTCTCATGTTGCCTTTGATCTTTCCCCCACCTAACTTCAGATTGTGTCCCCTTGTTCTTGTGTTCACTTTCCTATTAAAAACACTTCTCTCCTGAACCTTATTTAACCCTTTAACATATTTAAATGTTTCGATCATGTCCCCCCTTTTCCTTCTGTCCTCCAGATTATACAGATTGAGTTCATGAAGTCTTTCCTGATACGTTTTATACTTAAGACCTTCCACCATTCTTGTAGCCCGTCTTTGGACCCGTTCAATTTTGTCAATATCTTTTTGTAGGTGAGGTCTCCAGAACTGAACACATTACTCCAAATGTGGTCTCACCAGCGCTCTATATAAGGGGATCACAATCTCCCTCTTCCTGCTTGTTATACCTCTAGCTTTGCAGCCAAGCATCCTACTTGCTTTTCCTATCGCCCGACCACACTGCTCACCCATTTTGAGACTGCCAGAAATCACGACCCCTAAATCTTTCTCTTCTGAAGTTTTTGCTAACACAGAACTGCCAATGCAATACTCAGATTGAGGATTCCTTTCCCCCAAGTGCATTATTTCACATTTGGAAACATTAAACTGCATATTCTGTGTTTTTTTAATGAATTTCTGGCATGCTTATTCCACGTATTAATGATTTGTCATGGTCATTGGCTAACCTTTTCGCTCCTCTATCTCAAGATGTCTTTCAAGGCTATCAACTAGATTGGCACCTCATTGCCAGGCAAACTCTCCCAGCTCTTGAAAAACTATTGAATCGCAGCCTGAAAACATGAAAAGGACTCACACATCTTAATAAAATCTGGATAAATCCTCTTGTGTGGAAATTGTATTCTGATGAGGAATTTCTCATTCCAAATACAGTAAAGCCGTATTTAAAGTTTTAGTGACAGATCAAATTGAGCTGGGAATAAATCCTGGTTGAGAAGTTATGCAGATCAGGTCTCCTGCAGGGCTGGAAAAAAAACTTTTAATAGTAGGGACCATACTTACCTATTCAGAAAAGATGAGAACTGCAGTGGACAGGGGGAGGGGAAAATTATATGTGTCATTAGTCTGGTCAGAATTAATAGAATAGAATTCTTTATTGGCCAAGTGTGATTGGACACCCAATGAATTTGCATATGCTCTCAGTGTATATAAAAGAAAAAGATACATTGGTCAAGAATCATGTGGTACAACACTTAATGATTGTCATAGGGGTCAAATAAGCAATGAAGAAACAATCAATATTAATACAAATCTTAGGATATAGGCAACAAGTTACAGTCATACAGTCCTAGGTGGGAGGAAAAAGGTGATAGGAATGATGAGGAAAAAACAAGTAGAATAGAAGTGCAGACTTAGTAAAAAGTCTGACAGTGTTGAGGGAATTATTTGTTTAGCAGAGTGATGGCATTCGGGGAAAAAAGGGCTCTTGTGTCTAGTTGTCTTGGTGTGCAGTGCTCTGTAGCGACGTTTTGAGGGCAGGAGTTGAAACAATTTGTGTCCAGGATGCAAGGGGTCAGTAAATATTTTCACAGCCCTCTTTTTGACCCGTCTTCAATGGAAGGCAGGTTGGCAGCCATTGTTTTTCCTGCAGTTCTGATTCTCCTCTGAAGTCTGTGTTGGTCTTGTTGGGTTGCAGAACCAAACTAGACAGTTATAGAGGTGCAAATGACAGACTCAATGAAATTTCCTCTTTTCCTTCTTCAAGTTTTAATATTTTAAATTTTTAAAAATATATATTTATTAAATTTTTCCGTTTTTTTTAAAAAACAATACATAATCATATTTACAGATGAATCTACATCATATGTACATTCCTATCGACATTGTCTTTTAATTGCTTTCAGATTTCTTAATATTTTATTTCAAGGCTTCTTTTAAGCTTCTTTTTTTTGTCCATTGGTACCATTTTGTCCAGGTTTCATAATAGTCTGATTCTTTTTGATTATTAAGCTCCATTGTCAATCTGTCCATCTCTGTGCAGTCGTATATTTTCTTGATGATCTCATTGTCTTCAGGTATTTGCGGATTTTTCCAGTTCTGTGCAAATACAATCCTTGCAGCTTCCCTTTTAAGTAGAGGCGATATTCACTAATCTTCCCTACTGGTTAACAAATGTGAGGATGCACATGGCCTTCTACGCATATGCTTTGGCTAAAACTGTGCCTAAATAGGATGGCATAGTGCCGGGGTATGCAGGTTGCTACCACCAATTCACTCGAACTGGTCCAAGCCCCTCTGCTTCCAACTCTATTATTCTATGCTCTGCGTCTTAATATCTTTTTAAGCCTATTGTAGAGTCTCCATTAAAATGTTTTTGTTGCTATTTCAAAACTATGTTAGGCTGCAGATAGTCCTAGACTTATAACATTCACCTATCACATTTTTTTCGGACGCACCTGAGTTTAAGACAGTGATGGTGAATCTTTTTTTTCCGTCAGGGTGGTAAAAGAGTGTGCATGCACACTATCGGACATGCATGAGTGCCCATAGACATAATTCAGTGCCTGGGGAGGGCAAAAACAGTTTTCCCTGCCCCTATGAAGACCGGAAATAGCCTGTTTCCCAACTTCTTGTGGACCCAGTACGCTTGTGTTTCATCCTCCCTAGGCTCCAAAGGCTTCCCTGAAGTCAGGGGAGGGTTAAAAACGCCCTCCCCCATCTGCCTGGAGGCTCTCTGGAAGCCACAAATGCCCTCCCAGAGCCTAAGATAAAATAGAAATATAGCAAAATAGAAGACTGATGGCAGAAAAAGACCTCATGGTCCATCTAGTCTGCCCTTATACTATTTCCTGTATTTTATCTTACAATGGATATATGTTTATCCCAGGCATGTTTAAATTCAGTTACTGTGGATTTACCAACCATGTCTGCTGGAAGTTTGTTCCAAGGATCTACTACTCTTTCAGTAAAATAATATTTTCTCATGTTGCTTTTGATCTTTCCCCCAACTAACTTCAGATCGTGTCCCCTTGTTCTTGTGTTCACTTTCCCATTAAAAACACTTCCCTCCTGAACCTTATTTAACCCTTTAACATATTTAAATGTTTCGATCATGTCCCCCCTTTTCCTTCTGTCCTCCAGACTATACAGATTGAGTTCATTAAGTCTTTCCTGATACGTTTTATGCTTAAGACCTTCCACCATTCTTGTAGCCCATCTTTGGACCCGTTCAATTTTGTCAATATCTTTTTGTAGGTGAGGTCTCCAGAACTGAACACAGTATTCCAAATGTGGTCTCACCAGCGCTCTATATAAGGGGATCACAATCTCCCTCTTCCTGCTTCTTATACCTCTAGCTATGCAGCCAAGCATCCTACTTGCTTTTCCTACCGCCCGACCACACTGCTCACCCATTTTGAGACTGTCAGAAATCACTACCCCTAAATCCTTCTCTTCTGAAGTTTTTGCTAACACAGAACTGCCAATGCAATACTCAGATTGAGGATTCCTTTTCCCCAAGTGCATTATTTTACATTTGGAAACATTAAACTGCAGTTTCTGTTACTTTGACCATTTATCTAGTAAAGCTAAATCATTTACCATATTACAGACCCCTCCAGGAATATCAACCCTATTGCACACTTTAGAGTCATCGGCAAATAGGCAAACCTTCCCTACCAAACCTTCCCCTATGTCACTCACAAACATATTAAAAAGAATAGGACCCAGAACATATTAAAAAGAATAGGATCCAAATACAGGAAATAGTATAAGGGCAGACTAGATGGACCAGGAGGTCTTTTTCTGCTGTCAATGTTCTATGTTTCTATGCAATGCTAGCCTATTTATCCATGTTTTCAAGGCCGGGCCCATGCACGGAAAGCACATGTGTGAGTATATGTGCGGAGGTGCACACACATGCTCACATTCACGAACCAGTAAGGAAGGTAAGTGAATACCACCCCTGCCCGCACTGTACATCCTTCCTTTGAGAGACATGCCTGCACACCAAACTTAGAGACACATCCCTTAAAAATGCACCACACGCAACATTTTCTATATGATTCAGTATCGGGAAGAAATGTGCGTCGGGAGAGGGAGAGGCCTGACTTTATGAACTTACCAGGAAGATGAAGGATACATTTAGCTCATCTGAAATTTAGCAACGTTTAAGCCACAGTCTTTAAGGATCAAGTTTGAGCATCACTCCGTAGCTGAAATCTTTGTGGACCACACCTCTCCATTAAAGGGAAGGTTGGTTCGTCTCTGCATCTACGTGGGTTGCTTTTGGCCTCCTCCACAGGGTGACGTGGCCTTTTTAATATACCTTTTTTTTTTATTCCAACCTGTTAATTTCTACAGTTAACTGTGCCGGGGATGTTTGCCAAATTCAGCTCAAGTTGGTTCTTGTTTCAGAACTAAGCACCCCATCCAGGTGTGGCCTTGGCAAGGCTGATAATAATTATACACTTTCCCTGACCTTTTTTCACAAACCCTCCTTGTAAATAAGCATGCAACTCTTTACTTCTACCTATCTCCCGCTTCTCTGAGAAAAGGGCTGTAATATAATACTGATTCAAATTTACAGAGGTGGTTTATTTTAATTTTATTTATTTATTTTATTTATTTATTTTGTCCAATACATAATACACATCGAAGAGAATAGATATGTAGTAATATAAATGAAGAAAAGGATAGAAGAAAAGATATAAAAGTGTAGGAGAACATATCTGAAAGGCAGAAAAGATATATGAGATAAAGGAGAGACAATTGGACAGGGGACGGAAGGCACACTGGTGCACTTATGCACGCCCCTTACTGACCTCTTAGGATCCTGGGGAGGTCAATCGTGGATAGTCTAAGGGAAAAATGTTGGGGGTTAGGGGTTGACACTACTGAGTCAGGTAATGAGTTCCATGCTTCGACAACCACAGAGTTGGCCTTCTCCAGGTCCCGTTGACTAAACAATGTCGTTTGGCGGGCCCCAGGGGAAGAGCCTTCTCTGTGGAATCAACTCCCCCCTCAGAGATTAGAACTGCCCCCACCCTCCTTGTCTTTCGTAAATTGCTCAAGACCCATCTATACCGCCAGGCATGGGGGAGTTGAGACACCTTTCCCCCAGGCTTTTTTATATTTATGTTTGGATACGTATGTGTTGTTTGCTTTTTTAAATATGATAGGGTTTTTATGTGCTTTTTAATATTAGATTTGTTTTCACTAGAATATTGTTTTTATTGTTGTTGTGAGCCGCCCCGAGTCTTCGGAGAGGGGCGACATACAAATATAAACAAACAAACAAACAAACAAACAAACAAACAAACAAACAAACAAACAAACAAACAAACTCGGTTGCTGGAATCATATTTTTTACAGTCAAGTTTGAGCGGTTAATATTAAGTTTGAATCTATTGCTTGCTCTTGTGTTGTTGTGGTTGAAGCTGAAGGAGTGGTTGTGCTGGTCCTTTCTGTCTCTAAAAATGCAGGATGGCATTGCCCACTACCTCCCCCCCCCATGGATTCTAATTCCAAATGTGAAAAAGCCAACTTTGAGGTCATCCACCTTTCTTTGAGTAGGAAAATTCAGCTGTGAGTCTTTGCGGGAACAACTTCAACATGTCTGTACATTTCTCCCACCCCCCCTTTTCAGGGATCTGTTGATGGCTCTCTTCAGTTCTGATCAAGATCTAAGATAGCCTTCAAGGTCCATGTTTTTTGAGCCGGCATAGTTGTCTCACTCCATCGGTTATTTTGATTCTTTCCAAAACAATTAAATTTTAGGAAAGAAATGATAAAGTATAAGGGGTCTTGGGATTCTCTGAAGGATAGGTCTCTGAAAGCAGAAAGAAAGAGAGTCAGTAATTTTTTTTTCCTAGCAAGAGAAGCTGGCAAAATAAAGGTTTAAATTAAAAATGGGTTTGGATCTGATTGGGGAAAGAAGGAAGGCGGGAAGGAAGGGAGGGAGGGAGGGAGATGAGAGAAAGAAAAAAGAAAGAAAGAAAGAAAGAAGGAAGGAAAGAGAGGGAGAGAAGGGGAGAGAAAGAAGGAGAAAGGGAGAGAGGAAAAGGAGAGGAAGAAAGGAAGGAAAGAAGGGGAAATGGAAGGAAGGAGGGAGGGAAGGGGAAGGGGAAGGGAAGAAAGAAAGAAAGAAAGAAAGAAAGGGAGGGGGAAAGGGGTGGAGAGGAAGAAAGACAGAGGAAGGGAGGAAAAGAGAGAGAGAGAAATAAAGAAAGAAAGAAAGAAAGAGAGGGAGGGAGGAAGGAAGGAAGGAGGGAAGGGGAAAAGAGAGAAAGGAAGGAAGGAAGAAAGAAAGAAAGAAAGAAAGAAAGAAAGAAAGAAAAATTCTGCAATTTATCCATCTGGGATAGGCATTTGGGCAGTGGCTCACTGCATTGTTAACTGTTCCAGTCTAAGTCCTCCTCCTTTATTCCTCCTACCTCCAACTTGGGGGTGGGAAGAGGGCACAGTTATTATTAGGAGCATGGAGAGAAGTTCAAACGCTCTACTCTGTATGATTTCCAAACCTCATTTATTTTCCAATTTCAAATAGAACAAGAGATTTGTTAGAACTTTATGAAGTCCATGTATGACTGGTATACTGCGTCCCATTTTGTGGTCTACATATCCAGTGTTTCTCCACCTTGACAGCTTTAAGATCCATGGACTTCGCTCCCAGAATTCCCCAGACAGCATAGCTGGGTGGGGAATTCTGGGAGTCAAAGTCCACAAATATTAAAGTTGCTAAAATTGAGAAACACTGTTCTAAATTAATCCAATAGGGGAGTTACAACTGTCTAGGGAATTCTGGGAGTTGAGATCCACACAGCTTAAAGCTGGTATGACTAAAAAATCCTGCATTAAACAAATCTATTTTTAAACAACCCTCTATGATAGGTAACAAATTTCAGCCACCCCTCTCTTTTTTACCTTTTTCAAACCCTTCCCTACAACCAATATCTCAGGGGTTGCCACAAAGAATGAGTCAACCTATTCTCCAAAGCACCTGAGGGTAGACAAGAAGCATTGGTTGAAAGCTGAACAAGGAGAGAAGCAACTTAGAACTAGGGAGAAATTTCCTGACAGAACAAATAATCGGTGGAACAGCCTGCCTCCAGAAGTTATGAATGCTCCAACACTGGAAGTTTTTAAAAAGATGTTGGATAACCATCTGTCTTAAGTAATGTAGGGCTTCCTGGCTAAGCAGGAGGTTGGACTAGAAGACCTCCAAGGTCCCTACCAACTCTGTTGTATTATTTTATTTATTTATTTGTTTGTTTGTTTGTTTGTTTGTTTGTTTGTTTATTTGCCGCCCCTCTCCGAAAACTCTAACTTTATTATTATTCTTGTTGTTATTGTTATTGTTATCGTTGCTATCATTATCATTATTATTTACCTATCAAAATCTTTCTTTCTTTCTTTCTTTCTTTCTTTCCTTCCTTCCTTTCTTCCTTCCTTCCTTCCTTCCTTCCTTCCTCCCTCCCTCCCTCCGTCCTTCCATCCCTCCCAGAATAGTATTATGAAATAATTTTACTTGAAAAAGAGCTCCTATTCATTTGAATTAACCTCAGATCCTATTCTTGTAGAAGGTATTTTACTAAGCAGATGCCAAGGTCAAAAACACACCAATTTTGTTATCATTTTTTTTAGGAAAATGAAATATAATAGATAATGACTCTAATTTAATGCAGAAATGGCATTGAGGAGCATGGATCATTGCAAGAGGAGAGGGAAGAAGCACGCAGAGAGGAGAAGCTGTGAAAACGTGCTACAGCAATTTTTTTTAAAAAAATTACAGTTCTTCGCAGAAGATCGCAATGCATCAAAGCATACACAATAACACATTTATTTGTCTTTAAGATACCACACAGCTTTTTTTTTTTGCTTTACTGCCTTGAAAGGCTTCATTTTGGGGGGGGAGAAAGATGGTGGAAAATGTTTTGTTAAAACAAATATGAATGCTTCTTTCTTTGATGTAGGTTAGTTTGAAATATCCAACTCTGTTTGCATCTCAAATGTATGTATGTATGTACTGTATCTATGTATGTATCAGTGATGGGCATGCACTGTGGGCATGGCTTATTTTGTGGGTGTGGCTTGCCAGCCATGTGACCAGGTGGGAGTGGCTTGACAATCATGTGACCGGGGGAGTGACTTAAAGGTCATGTGACTGTCTTAAAGGTGGCCAACTTGATGTCACTCACATCAAGGGATTGGGTTATGGTTATTGTGCCTGACCTCTCCTCAAAGAGATACAATTTCCCTATCTATTTCCTATTACTGAACATCCAAAATATACTATTTAATTCTGTGTATATATACCATATGCGTAAATACATATTACACAAAGGCACACAAAAATATATATTATCTACTATATAAACTGTATGTGTATGTACACACACAGCTCTTCTAAAATTATACACATTCAACCTCGTTTACTGCAATAGGAAAAACATACCCAGAGCCCAGAAGGGAAAAAAAGAGGAAAAAATATCATTTTTTTTCTACTGGTTCTGGATACCTGACCAAAATTTTTCTACTGGTTCTGCGTAACTGACCATACCCATAGGAGCCCATCAGTGGTATGTACGTATGTATTTACTTATGTATTTATTTATTTACTTAGAAAGTTTACTTAGAAAGTTTCAGAAGAGGCTTGAATAAAATGGATGATTCCAAAGGCCAGGCAAGGAATAATGGATGAAACTGAACAAAGAGAGATTCAACCTGGAAATAAGGAGAAATTTTCCAACAGTGAGAGCTACAAACCAATGGAACAGAAGTTGCCTTCAGAAGTTGTGGGAGCTTCATCAATGGAGGCTTTCAACAAGAGACTGGACTGCCCTCTGTCAGAAATGCTGTAGGATCTCCTGCTTGGGCAGGGAGTTGAACCAGATGACCTACACAGCCCCTTCCAACTCTGTTAATCTGTTGGAGTAGTGTTTTGCAGAAGCTAGCCCATCCAGATAGCTAGAGCAGCTACCCAGTCTGTCTCAGACCAGGATATCAGGAACTCTAATCTTGAAGATAATTGAAGACAAGTACTGCAGAGTTTCTTAGGAAAATATTTATTTTTATTATTTTATGTATTTGATTTTTATGCCGCTCTTCTCCTTAGACTCAGGGCGGCTTGACAACATGTTAGCAATTGCACTTTTTAACAGAGCCAGCCTATTGCCCCCACTATCCGGGTCCTCATTTGACCCACCTCGGAAGGATGGAAGGTTTAGAACTAAGACGCCTTAAACAAGATCTAAGTATTGCCCACAAGATCATATGCTGCAACGTCCTGCCTGTCGGCGACTACTTCAGCTTCAACCACAACAACACAAGAGCACACAACAGATTTAAACTTGACTGTAAAAAATATGACTTCAGTAACCGAGTTGTTGAAGGGTAGAACTCATTACCGGACTCCATAGTGTCATCCCCAAACCCCCAACACTTTACCCTTAGATTATCTACGGTTGACCTATCCAGATTCCTAAGAGGTCAGTAAGGGGCAAGTACAAGTGCACTAGAGTGCCTTCCGTCCCCTGTCCTATTGCTCTCCTATATCTCCTATACCTTTCTTCTATTTCTATATCTCTTCTTCTATTCTTTTGTTGATATGTTGTATTACTATACCTTCTTTTCTATTATTTCTTAGATATATTTTACTATGAGTATCTCCTCTATAACTTTCATCATGTATTTTACTATGTGTATTGAGATATATACCCACTAAAACCCTCCTTGTGTATTGGACAAAATAAATAAATAAATAAAATAAATGAGTCAACCTTGAGCCGGTGATGAGATTTGAACCGCTGACCTACAGATCTACAGTCAGCTTCAGTGGCCTGCAGTACAGCACTCTACCTGCAGCGCCACCCTGGCTCAATTACTTCTTTCGTTGCAAACTATTTACACTGTAGCTACCGCTCTCTAGAAGATACTATACAAAATACTCACAAATCTCTATCTACTATTCTAAGTTACAATACAAGTCTTCAGCCACAATATTCTTCCACAATAATCAGCCACACTAATTCACAAGCCATAAACCATAAACCACACCTATGGAAAAGGTGCATCATGGTATATACATTTGTCCACCAATCAGATTGCATTACAATCTGTAGATTCACCGTGACTAAGCAGTTTTACATTGTTAAAGTCATTACATTGATTACATGCAATTTGGAATTTTACATCAGGTAGGGCCCTGATCCTGACAATCTATTATCTGCAAACACAAATAGAATAGAATAGAATAGAATTTTTATTGGCCAAGTGTGATTGGACACACAAGGAATTTGTCTTGGTGCATATGCTCTCAGCGTACATAAAATAAAAGATACATTTGTCAAGAATCATGTGGTACAACACAATGATTGTCATAGGGGTCAAATAAGCAATGAAGAAGCAATATTAATAAAAATATTAGGATATAAGCAACAAGTTACAGTCATACAGTCAACATGGGAGGTAATGGGTGAAAGGAATGATGAGAAAAACTAGTAGAATAGAAGTGCAGATTTAGTAGAAAGTCTGACAGTGTTGAGGGAATTATTTGTTTAGTAGAGCGATGGCGTTCGGAAAAAATCTGTTCTTGTGTCTAGTTGTCTTGGTGTGCAGTGCTCTGTGGCGACGTTTTGAGGGTAGGAGTTGAAACAATTTGTGTCCAGGATGTGAGGGGTCAGTAAATATTTTCCCCGCCCTCTTTTTGACTCGTGCAGTATGCAGGTCCTCAATGGAAGGCAGTTTGGCAGCAATTGCTTTTTCTGCAGTTCTGATTCTCCTCTGAAGTCTGTGTCGATCCTGTTGGTTGCAGCACCAAACCAGACAGTTATAGAGGTGCAGATGACAGACTCAATGATTCCTCTGTAGAACTGAATCAGCAGCTCCTTGGGCAGTTTGAGCTTCCTGAGCTGGCACAGAAAGAACATTCTTTGTTGTGCTTTTTTGATGATGTTTTTGATGTTAGGTGACCATTTTAGGTCTTGAGATATGATAGAGCCTAGAAATTTGAAGTGAAATTAGGTTTCCCAACTGCATGTTCCCAAGAATATATACCTACAAACAAACAAACAAACACACACACACTCCTCAAGTGTCATCCAAGAATCAGCACATAGATACTTCCACACCAAGGATGAGATTCCCTATATAACTGTTATACTACATTTCTCTGCAGCTGCCCCTAAAAAGCAAACTCTTTGCTTTTAGGAATAAATATTTCTCCTTTCCTCACAACAGTTTGGCTCTCATTTTTATATACTCTTGCCAAACCCCAGCTTGAGTTGGAAGCCCAAATTATTCTGACATTTCCTTCGCCATCTTTGTTGATTTTAATGGTAATATAATATCATTTTTATGTTTTACATTGTCTGGGTTTTTTTTAATCTTGTAGGCTACCAAGGATTGCTTAATGGCAAAATGGGTGGCATTTAAAATTTAACAAATACATCAAATGAATCACTCTTGCAGTGTTGCCAAGAAAGCAATAAAGTTATTAACAGTCCAAATTAACTCGAAGGCACAAAAATGTGAAGGGGGAAAAAAAGGGAAGAAACCATATAGATATTGTACAGGAAGTGAACATTACTTCCAGGAGTTTTCATACATTAGTAAATATAAAAATTGCCAGGGTTGGTTGTTTGAGTTCACATACATCTTTGTTCCCAAGATATTTTAAAGCAGCTATGGCTTATCGAGTTAGTTCAAATGATTGAAGGCTGATGTAAAAATAGATAGATAGATAGATAGATAGATAGATAGGTAGGTAGGTAGGTAGGTAGGTAGGTTGGTTTACTTACTTACTTACTTACTTACTTACTTACTTACTTACTTACTTACTTACTTATTTATTAGATTTGTATGCTGCCCCTCTCCGAAAACTCGGGGCGGCTAACAACAATATAAAAAGACAATGTAAACAAATCTAATATTAAAAATAATCTAAAAAACACCAATTTAAAGAACCAATCATACATACAAGCATACCATGTATAAATTCTATAAGCCTAGGGGGAAGGGAAATTTCAATTCCCCCATGCCTGATGACAGAGGTAGGTTTTAAGGAGCTTGCGAAAGGCAAGGAGGGTGGGGGCAACTCTGATATTCGGGGGGAGCTGGTTCCAGAGGGTTGGGGCCGCCACAGAGAAGGCTCTTCTCCTGGGTCTTGCCAAACGACATTGCTTAGTCAACGGGACCCGGAGAAGGCCAACTGGACTGAACTGATCGCTGGGTTTCTTGCGGCAGAAGGCGGTCCTGGAGATATTCTGGTCCGATGCCATGAAGGGCTTTATAGGTCATAACCAACACTTTGAATTGTGACCGGAAATTGATCAGCAACCAATGCAGACTGCGAAGTGTTGGTGTTACATGGGCATACTTTGGGAAGCCCATGATTGCTCTCGCAGCTGCATTCTGCACGATCTGAAGTTTCCGAACACTTTTCAAAGGTAGCCCCATGTAGAGAGCGTTACAGTAGTCGAACCTCAAGGTGATGAGGGCATGAGTGACTGTGAGCAGTGAGTCCCGGTCCAGATAGGGCCGCAACTGGTGCAGATAGATAGATAGATAGATAGATATAAATAGATAAATAGTTGGATGGATGATGGATGGATGGATGGATACATTATTGACAATAATCTCCAGGTTTGCCTTCAGATTAAATGTATAGTTCTAAAAGAAAGCCATCATAATACCCTTTGGCACCAAGATGTTGAACTGGTATTTATTTATCTAATTGCTTATGATGCTGCAGACAAAAATTTGAATGACTAAGCGGCTTTCAAAGCCAGGATGTTTCTAAGATTTCCCATGACTAATAAATCCTGATCACAACTTAATTGCTATGAAATTATTTCTCCGTTGCTTAATAACCAATTTTCTTAATTCTTCATTCGTTTCCGCCTTTTGACACTAGAGTTATAATATACCCATTTGTCTGCACTCCAGTGAAAATGGATTGCTTGGCCCCATTCTTTCAAAACCCGTGTGGCATTACTATTGCATGGTAATACTATTTTGGATATATTTTTGCTATTTTGGGAAGAATGGACCCACTCTGTTAAAAATATGACTTTGTTTTATAAAAAGCCATTACTTTAAATTGTGTTTTGATTTATGTTCTGAGTTGTATTCCAGGCAATGGATGGTAAAAGCTAAAGACTTAAATATCAAGTACCAGGACTGGAAAAGGACTCAACTCAGATTTGGTACAGTCCCAGATTACAGGCAGTCCTTTTTTTGGGGGGGGGGGGATATAAATTTTTATTCCCCCCCCCAAACATTACAGAGATTCAAATTCACATACCTCAAATGAAAATACAATACAATATAATATCTGTTGTGGTTAGCTCTGCCCCAGCTCCTGCCCCAAGGACTGTGGATGTGGGGGAGACATTCACATGCTGCAGGCCTGTTTTGCCCCCCGATGGAATCTGATGATGAAGGCTCCTCTGACCAAGAAGACATGAGTGACAGGGAGGAGGAGAGTGTGGCAGACAGCTCAGAAGGAGATCAATTATCTAGCTCCTCCTTGGATTCAGAACAAGAGTTAATGATACAGCTATGCATGCGGAGAGCGATGCGCAGGCAGCAACAACTGAGAGATTATTATCAAAGAAAATGAGGCCACCTGTGGTTGGGTGGGGCTGTGGTAATTAGTGAGGCTGCTATAAAGAGCAGCCTGTGGGTTTGGCCATTGTGGAGGATTATCTGATCGTTGTGTTTCGTGCCTACTTTGCTGACTTTGGCCTTTTGTGTGCTGATTTTTCCCCGCTTTGAAACTAAACCAGAGCAAAGTGTGTTTCACTTTGTGAAAGAAGGACTGTGAATTGCCTCACAGCTGCAAGCTAAGTATCACAGAACTGATTGTACAAATTACCAGTTTGTTTGGAGATGAGTGCTCTTTGCTATACCAAAAGAGGGCTTAGGTTAAGTGAATTTTCATTATAAAGAACATTGTTTTGAATTGTCAAATGTGTGTGTGTCTGAAATTTGTACCTGTGAATTTTTGGGAGGAGTCTACCAGAGAGCCCGGCAGAACAATATCAAATGCCAAATTCTTAATCCAAATTTCCTAATTATTTATCCAATTTATTCTGGTACATATCATTCATCCTGTGCTACCTCCTTTTCAAATCCTATCATCCAGATTTCAGATACTCTCCTTCTCCCTGATTTGAATTCAAAGTGCTATTAGCTATCTGTTTAGCTACCAAAAATGTGCCGTCATGCTACAATCAATTTCTTATAGTCTTAAACTCATTCTTACTTTTTAAAAGACCCTCATTAAGCTGCCCTTAAAAAAAAGAAATTTCCAACCATTCATATGAAATCTTAATCTAATTATAACAATACAGTGATACCTCGTCTTACAAACCCCTCGTCATACAAACTTTTCGAGATACAAACCCGGGGTTTAAGATTTTTATGCCTCTTCTTCCAAACTATTTTCACCTTACAAACCCAAGCCGCTTCCATTGGGATGCCCCACCTTTCTGTTGCCAGTGAAGTGCCCGTTTTTGCGCTGCTGGGATTCCCCTGAGGCTCCCCTCCATGGGAAACACCACCTCCGGACTTCCGTGTTTTTGCAATGCTGCAGGAGAATCCCAGCAGTGCAAAAACAGGCACCGCTGGCAACGGAAGTCTGGAAGTGGGGTTTTCCAGCGAAGGGAGCCTCAGCAAAATTGCAGCATCACAAAAACATGGAAGTCCGGAGGTGGGGTTTCGAGGACTTCCATGTTTTTGCGATGGTGCAATTTCACTGAGGCTCCCCTTGCTGGAAACCCCACCTCTGGACTTCCGTTGCCAGCAAAGCACCCATTTTTGTGCTGCTGGGATTCCCTTGCTGGGATCCCCCTGCAGCATCACAAAAACATGGAAGTCTGGAGGTGGGGTTTTGAGGATTTCCATGTTTTTGCGATGCTGCAATTTCTCTGAGGCTCCCCTCACTGGAAACCCTACCTCTGGACTTCCATTGCCAGCGAAGCACCCATTTTTGTGCTGCTGTGATTCCCCTGCTGGGATTCCCCTGCAGCATCACAAAAACATGGAAGTCCAGAGGTGGGGTTTCAAGGACTTCCGTGTTTTTGCGATGCTGCAATTTCGCTGAGGCTCCCCTTGCTGGAAACCCCACCTCTGGACTTCCGTTGTCAGCGAAGCACCCGTTTTTGTGCTGCTGGGATTCCCCTGCTGGGATTCCCCTGCAGCATCACAAAAACATGGAAGTCCGGAGGTGGGGTTTCAAGGACTTCCGTGTTTTTGTGATGGTGCAATTTTGCTGAGGCTTCCCTCACTGGGAAACCCCACCTCCAGACTTCCGTTGCCAGCGAAGCACCCGTTTTTGCGCTGCCAGAAAGGGTTGTGAATGCCCCATCACTTGGGACATTCAAAAGGAATGTGGCTGGGATGGTATAGGGTTCCCTGCTTGATCAAAGGGCTGGACTTGATGACCTGCAAGGTCCCTTTCAACTCAAACAATCAATCAATCAATCAATCAAACAAACAAACAAACAAACAAATAATTTATATAAATATAAATTCAACAATTCTCTATAGCAACCCCTGCCCTGTGGCTTTTCTAAAAACAGGGAGTTTTAAAGAGTGAGATTAGCTGAGTTGCTAGAATACATGTTTTCTAACTCTGCAAAGATCAGGCCCACAAGTTGTCACTTTGCCAAAACATGTTATGGCAAGTTGGAGCCATTTTTTTTTAAAAAAAATCCAAGACAAAAATCAAATAATGCTTAATCTGATCCTAAACTTCATCATTGTCATGAGTAATTTTTTTAAAAAAAAAAGTGGTATTTTTTTTTAAAAAAGGGTGTAAAAAGAATATTTAATTTTCCCAATTTGCTATGGATACAAAACGATATCTATGTCTAATTGTAATCGTATGTCGCAGAACAATAGTCTTGCATTTTACACCTCCGGCAATTTTCCCCCCATTTGTAATTGTCAGTGGGTATTTTGAAATCACTCCCTTATGAAACCAGGTTGCAACGTCTTGGTCTCTTCAGCCTTGAAAGACAGTGGTTAAAGGGTGTCTTGATCAAAGTATATAAATTCATGCATGAGATAGAAACGGTGGATAGAGAAAAATTCTTTTCTCTATCCACCTTTTCTATCCCATGCATGATTCTCTATCACACAATACTAGGACGAGGGGGCACTCCCTAAAGCTCATAGGTAAGAAAGTGAGGACAAATAAAGTGAAATATTTCTTCACTCAGAGGGTCATTGGTTTATGGAATTCACCTCCCCAAAAGGTCGTGGCAGCTGTCAGCCTGGATAGCTTCAAGGCAGGATTAGACAGATTCATGGATGCCAAGTGTATCGGTGGTTATTGAAATGGATGTCCAAGTGCTGCTTCTATGTTGGTTGAGGCGGGCAAGATTCCTTTGGGTACCATTTGTTGGGAGTCAGGGGAAAGGGAGGGTTTTGCCTTTTCTTTCTACTCAAGATCCCCATGGACAATTCGTGGGCCACTGTGCGACACAGAATGCTGGACCTTGTGGGCTTTGGCCTGATTCAGCATGGCTCTTCTTACGTTCTTATTAAAGAAAGAAGGAAAGGAAGGAAGGAAGTAGAAAGAAAGAAAGAAAGAAAGAAAGAAAGGGGAAAAAAGAAAGAAAGAAAGAAGAAAGAAAGAAAGAAAAAAGAAAGAAAGAAGAAAGAAAGAAAGAAAGAAGGAAGGAAGGAAGGAAGGAAGGAAAAATGGAAGGAAGGAAGAAAGAAAGAAAGGGAGAAAGAAAGAAAGAAAGAAAGAGGGGAGGGGAGGGGAGGGAGGTAGGTAGGTAGGGGGGGAAAGAAAGGGTTTTTCCCAGGAAGGCATTTTCAGAAGCCATTGCACTTGGAGAAGGTCATTCAAGGTCATGTGAGCAAGATTTTTTGCTTCCGCGCGGAAGCAAAAATACCAGTGAAAATTGCCAAAATCTCACTTTTGCGCATGCCCTCACACAAGATGCATGTGTGCATCTTCAGGTGCATGCGCAGAAGCCAAATCTCATGCCAACATGCACATCTTAGTCTGCTGCCTGCCTGCCCGCCTGTGCTAGCCCCCGGGGGGCGTATCGGTAGGACCGACAATGGGCAGCCCTTCACCGGTGCCATAGGTTCGCCATCACGGCTCTAGGAAGTGTCCCTCATAAAAATCAGATAGATAGATAGATAGATAGATAGATAGATAGATAGATAGATAGATAGATAGGTAGGTAGGTAGGTAGGTAGGTAGGTAGGTAGGTAGGCAGGCAGGCAGGCAGGCAGGCAGGCAGGCAGGCAGGCAGGCAGGCAGGCAGGCAGGCAGTTGGTGGATGGATGGATGGATAGATAGATAGATAGATAGATAGATAGATAGATAGATAGATAGATGATAAACAGACAGACAGACAGACAGACAGATAGATAGATGATAGATAGATGATAGATAAATAGATAGATAGATAGATAGATAGATAGATGATAGATAGATAGATAGATAGATAGATAGATAGATAGATAGATAGATAGATAGATAGATAGATAGTCAGATAGACAGACAGACAGACAGACTAGATTAGATTTAGATTAGATTTATTGGATGTATATGTCGCCCCTCTCCGTAGACTCGGGGCGGCTCACAGCAATGGTAAAAAACAATACATAGTAACAAATCTAATATTTAGCAATCTAAATTACAGTTTTAGGTTAAAAAATCCAAAAGAAACCCCAATACAGTGGTACCTCGAGATACGAGTTTAATTCGTTCCGGACCTGCGCTCTTAAGTCGAGCAGCTCTTATCTCGAACGACTTTTCCCCATAGGAATTAATGTAAATAATTTTAATTGGTTCCAGCCCTCAAAAAACTCACAAAGTTAGTCTAAATTATGCAAAAAGACATTGCAAGAATAAATGTAACTTTACTTATTAATAAGATGATAAGCTGAGAGCTTTCCTTCCCTTCCTCTTTTTACCCAAAACAATCAACATGGCAAACTTTTATTTTTATTCATTAAACTGTAGTTATTTATTCAACTTCACTGCCACCCAATCCTGTAGAGGGAGGAAAGAAGGGAGGAAGGAAAAGGAAAGCAAGAAATGGAGGGATGAAAGGAAGGAAGGAAAGAAAGAAAGGAAGGAAGAAAGAAAGGAAGAAAGAAAGGATGAAGGGACAGGAACAGAGGAAGGAAGCAAGGAAACTTATGAAAGGGGAGAGTAACTTCACTGCCACCCAATCCTGTAGAGGGAGGAAAGAAGGGAGGAAGGAAAAGGAAAGCAAGAAATAGAGGAAGGGAAGGTAAAAGAGAGAAAGAAAAAGAGCAAGAAAGAAAGCAAGCAAGAGAGAAAGAAAGAAAATGAAAGAGAAATAAAAATAGAGAGGGAGAATGAAAGAAATGGAAGGAGGGAAGGAAGGAGAGAAAGAAAGAGAAAGAAAGAAAGAAAGAGAAAGAAAGAAAGAAAGAAAGAAAGAAAGAAAGAGAAAGAAAAAAGAATGAAAGAGCAAGAGAGCAAGAGAGAAAAAGAAAGAGAGAGAGAAAGAAAGAAAGAAAGAAAGAAAGAAAGGCAACTTCAAAGAAAGGCTCACTGAGCATCTCTCTCTCTCTCTCTCTCTCTATCCCTCTCTCTTTCTCTCCCCCCTCTCCCCCCCTTTCCCTCTCTCTTTCTCTCTCTCCCTCTCTCTTTCTCTCCCCCCTCTCCCCCCTTTCCCTCTCCCCCCCCAGGCCGGCAGCGATGTTTTAAAACAGCCGCGCCGTTTGCGAGCTAACTCCTGAGGTGCGGAAGTTCACCTTTGGCGTTTGGGCCACTCGGAATGTGAAATTCAAAACAGCGTTCGGATCCCCCCACCCCCAGCAGAAGCCAAGGACCCCCAGAGTGGGGCGGCAGGGGAGGCGACCGCCTCTCCACTCACCAAGTGCCGGGATACGAGCCGAGAAGAGCCGGGCTGGCTTACTTTCCTTCCTTCCCGCGCTGATGCAGAGCCACTCAAACAAAGCGTCATGTCCCCCTGACGCTTTTGGCGGCAAAAGAGCCCAGCGTCGCTTCGGAAGCCGCCGAAAGCATCAGAGGGGCGCGACGCTTTGTTCGAGTGGCTCTGCATCAGCGCGGGAAGGAAGGAAAGTAAGCCAGCCCGGCTCTTCTCGGCTCGTATCGCGGAGAGGGGCGGCATACAAATCCAAGTAATAAATAAAATAAAATAAAAAAATGTCTCTCCTCTCCCAGCTCTTATCTCGAGTAGCTCTTAAGTCGAGCAGCTCTTATGTCGGGGTTCCACTGTATATAAAAAACAAGCACACAGTCGAATCATACACAGAAACTACATGGGCAAGGGGGAGATGTTTCAATTCCCCCATGCCTGACGGCAGATGTGGGTTTTAAGGAGTTTCCGAAAGGCAAGGAGGGTGGGGGCTATCCTAATCTCTGGGGGGAGCTGGTTCTAGAGGGTCGGAGCCACCACAGAGAAGGCTCTTCCTCTGGGTCCCGCCAGACGACATTGTTTAGTCGACGGGACCCGGAGAAGGTCCAATCTGTGGGACCTAAGCGGTTGCTGGGATTCATGCGGCAGAAGGCGGTCTCGCAGATATTCTGGTCCGATGCCATGTAGGGCTTTATAGGTCATAACCAACACAGACAGATATGTAGGTATGTAGGTAGGCAGGCAGGCAGGCAGTTGGTGGATGGATGGATAGAGAGAGAGAGAGAGAGAGAGAGAGAGAGGAAGATAGATAGATAGATAGATAGATAGATAGATAGATAGATAGATAGATAGATAGATAGATAGATAGGGGCCGGCACTTTGAATTTCTTTTTTTTTTAATCCCACCCCTCTGAAACCTGTGTTTGTGTGTCCTATTAGGCTATCTTTCTGGCTTTCTTCCCTGTCTCCCTCCCTCCTTCCTTTGAAAAGAACTTTCCTACTCGAAATAATTTATTTTCGACCGCTGCCACGGAATACAAATTCCTATTTGCCTTGATGTGGATGCAAAAAAAGAAAGATGCCTTGCCCCCCCCCCACTCCCCCCCCCCCAAAAAATAGGCAGAAGCAGGGAAGGCTGGAGGCAGGGAGAAAAAGAGAGTTGTGTTTAGAGAAAGGAATCAAACCCTATCATGCCAAAACAGATGACCACCTCTTGCGTCTCTTATTTTCAATTCTTTGAAGTTTTAATCTTTTGAAAAGAAAAGCCTTTTAGCTGCTCTGTGGCAACAAGACAGTAACTTTTGACTCCGGGTTCATAAACGGATCTCTTCTGTTTCTTAACAATTACTGCTAAGTGAGTTTAAATCTGATCCTTCGTCGCTGGTGTATCAGCGCTCTGGGGATGGTTTATCATTCGGCTTCATTCTTCCCCAACCCTTTCTTTAAATTTTATTTTTACTCTTTAAAAAAAAAAGAAAAAAAATCCACTTGAAAGCTGGTTTCCATCAGATGGGATGCAAAGTATATGACCTGTCAATTAATCTTCTTGATTTCTGTTTGGTAGCATGGCATCCCAACCCCAAACAGTTCAAATATGTGAAATCTCTTTCCAACAGTCTAATTAAAATGAAACAATGAAATGTCAAAACAATTGGATTTCGCTCCCCTAACAATGAGACTGTTTCACCCAGCCGTTAAATCTCAGCATAGACTCCTGTCCACTGCTGTGCCATTCTATCCTGGGGGGGAAACAGAGATCTTGGTTACTTGGAGAAGAATGCAGAAAGCTCAGAGATGAAGTTGAGCCTATTACAAAAAGCAGCAGCAGCAGCGGTGGAGGAAGAGGAGGAGGAAGAATTAGAATTAGAACTGGGACTGGAATTGGAATTGGAAGGGGAAGGGGAAGGGGAAGAAGAAGAGGGAGAGGTAGGAGGAAGAGGAGGAAGAAGAGGGAGACAAGGAAGAAAAGGAAGAAGCAGAAGAAGAAGAAGAAGAAGAAGAAGAAGAAGAAGAAGAAGAAGAAGAAGAGGACAAGGAAGACGGAGATGGAGGAGAAGAAGAAGAAGAAATAGAAGAAGAAGAAGAAGAAGAAGAAGAAGAAGAAGAAGAAGAAGAAGAAGAAGAAATAGAAGGAGGAGGAGGAGGAGGAAGAAGAAGAAATAGAAGAAGAAGAAGAAGAAGAAGAAGAAGAAGAAGAAGAAGAAGAAGAAGAAGAAGAAGAAGAAGAAGAAGAAGAAGAAGAAGAAGAAGAAGAAGACAAGGAAGACGGAGATGGAGGAGAAGAAGAAGAAGAAGAAGAAAAAGAAGAAGAAGAAGAAGAAGAAGAAGAAGAAGAAGAAGAAGAAGAAGAAGAAGAAGAAGAAGAAGAAGAAGAAAGAAGATAACGACGATGACCACAACAACTACCATTTTGGTGCAAGATTTACATGAAGCCACTATGAGAAGTTGCTTACAAAGACTTACGAAGAGAGATTGCGGGATCTGGGCATGGATAGCCTAGAGAAAAGGAGGGCCAGAGGGGACATGATAGCTTTATACAGGTATATGAGGGGATGCCACAGAGAGGAGGGGGTCATTCTATTCTCCAGAGCACCAGAGGGCCGAACGAGGAACAACGGCTGGAAGCTGACCAAGGAGAGATTCAACCTAGAAGTAAGGAAGAACTTCCTGACGGTCAGAGCGATCAACCATTGGAACAACCTGCCTGCGGAGGTTGTGAACTCCCCAACTCTGGACACTTTCAAAAGGAGATTGTACTGCCACTTGGCTGGGGTGCTGTAGGATTCCTGCTCAGGCAGGGGGTTGAACTTGATGACCTGCATGGTCCCCTTCAACTCTAACAATAAATAAATAAATTATTTGAATAGCCACAAAATTGACAAATGATAGACACCGTTATTTGTTGAGGAGCCCAGTAACATTTTAAGGTTTTGTACTGAACCCACAAGGTTCAGTATGATAACAGATTAGGCAAGTAGCTCAATTTTCTTCAATTGCTATAAAAGTTCAGTTCTAGATAATGATTAAAATGATGAAAGCGTTTATGGGTAAAAAACATACTATTTCATTATTTCCTATTTTAAAAGTAATTAAGGATTATACGAAGGTACTAGAGAAGCAAGGACAATAAAAAAAACTATTTATAAATACTGCATAAATGTACTACCCCCACTGGGGACAGTAGCCCATTACCCCCAGTAGCCCATTCTGCTGCACGAATCCCAGTGACCGATTAGGTCCCACAGAGTGGGCCTTCTCCGGGTCCCGTCAACTAAACAATGTCGGTTGGCGGGCCCCAGGGGAAGAGCCTTCTCTGTGGCGGCCCCGACTCTCTGGAACCAGCTCCCCCCAGAGATTAGAACAGCCCCTACCCTCCTTGCCTTTCGTAAACTCCTCAAAACCCACCTTTGTCGTCAGGCATGGGGGAATTGAGACATCTCCCCCGGGCCTATACAATTTATGTATGGTATGTTTGTATCTATGTGTGCTTAATAATGGGTTTTAAAAAATATTTTAAATTGTAAATTATTAGATTTGTTATGAATTGTTTTATTGTGTTGTGAGCCGCCCCGAGTCTACGGAGAGGGGCGGCATACAAATCTAATAAATAATAATAATAATAATTATTATTATTATTATTATTATTATTATTATTATTATTATTATTATTATTATTATTACTGGTCCTAAGTATGAAAAACAGTCATACGTCACCCCTCCTCTCTGGAATCCATTATATAATTCTATCCTTTTCCAGGGGCATTACATTTTGAATGAAGTAGGGGATAAAAAAAGCCCCAATTGAAGTAAGAAAAGTAAATCCCATTGGGGAAAAGAAACCTCATGTGAGTTGTAGGTATTTACCATCTGGACTGTAGTTAATTATCTGGCTGTTTTACTACCAGGGCCTTTGTGCTGATTGCTACCACTTTCCAAGATCAAAGTGAGGCTGTCTCTTTGCTCTAAAGTGTTTACCTTAGCGAACAGGTGAAATCTTATGCGGAGGAAAGTCCCCGTTCTATTAAGCTTTAATTGGGAAAAAAAATATATAATAACCCGAAACCTACCTGAGATGTTAATTAGAATCTAGATTCAGGTGCTAACCTTTTTGACTGATAGCGCCTGTTGAGTAATTGCAGGAAAGGGGCCTCTTCCAGGCAGAGCAGTAATTACTGAATTAGTAGAGAAGTTCAGGTAGAGCCTCAGATTTCCAATCACGGGAGAGCAGTTGGAGAACCAGGACAGCTAATCCCAGGGGGAATTCAACTCCGGTCTCGCCTATAGACACCAATCCTAATGTTCTTTAAGGAATAGCCAGCTGTTTGTTAAACTCCTCTTTGAAAGGCCCAAGGGTTTATTATTTTGTATATGTGCTGTCTCTTTGGGGGAGAAAACTAGCAATACAGTGGTACCTCTACCTAAGAACGCCTCTACTTACGAACTTTTGTAGATAAGAAGTGTTCAAGATTTTTTTTTGCCTCTTCTCAAGAACCATTTTCCACTTACAAACCTGGGCGTCCAAAGCTGTAACTGGTAAAGGCAGGGAGAAGCCTCCGTGGGGCCTCTCTAGGAATCTCCTGGGAAGAAACAGGGCCGGAAAAAGAGGAGAGAAGCCTCCGTGGGACCTCTCTAGGAATTTCCTGGGAGGAAACAGAAAAGGCACGGAGAAGCCTCCATGGGGCCTCTCTAGGAATCTCCTGGGAAGAAACAGGGCCGGAAAAAGAGGAGAGAAGCCTCCATGGGACCTCTCTAGGAATTTCCTGGGAGGAAACAGAAAAGGCACGGAGAAGCCTCCATGGGGCATCTCTAGGAATCTCCTGGGAGGAAACAGGGCCTGAAAAAGAGGAGAGAAGCCTCCGTGGGACCTCTCTAGGAATTTCCTGGGAGGAAACAGAAAAGGCACGGAGAAGCCTCCATGGGG
This sequence comes from Erythrolamprus reginae, assembly GCF_031021105.1. Classification (NCBI taxonomy): domain Eukaryota; kingdom Metazoa; phylum Chordata; class Lepidosauria; order Squamata; family Dipsadidae; genus Erythrolamprus; species Erythrolamprus reginae. The sequence goes on from NC_091954.1 coordinate 108,673,033, forward strand.
CCTCTCTAGGAATCTCCTGGGAGGAAACAGGGCCTCCACCTCCCTGTGGTTTCCCCAATCACACACATTATTTGCTTTTACATTGATTCCTATGAGAAAAATGGTTTCTTCTTACAAACTTTTCTATTTAAGAACCTGGTCACGGAACGAATTAAGTTAGTAAGTAGAGGTACCACTGTACAGTGAAGGGCTGCAAAAAAAATTTACTATCACACTGTGGGTGTGGCTTATTTTGTGGGTGTAATTTGCCAGTCATGTGACCAGGTGGGAGTAGCCTGATGATCATGTGACCAGGGGGTGGCTTGAAGGTCATGTGGCCAACTTGACGTCACTCACATCAAGGGTTTGGGTTAGGGTGCCTGGCCTCTCCTCGCCTCAAAGAGATATAATTTCCCTATCTATTTACTACTGCTGAACATCCAAAATATACTATTTAATTCTATGTACTTATGCCATAAGTGTACATACATATTACACGCAGGCACACAAAAATATACATTATCTACCATATAAACTGAATGTTTATGTAGACACACACATGTATGCAAAATTATACACATTCAACCTCATTTACTGCAATAGGATAAATATGCCCTGAACCCAGAAGGGAAAAAAAGAAAAAAAAATCATTTTTTTTCTACCGGTAATGCATACCTGACCAAAATTTTTCTACCGGTTCTGCATACTTGACCGTACCTGTAGGAGCCAATCACTGTATCAATATCTAGGAAGGTCTGAAGGCCCTGAAGGTCTGAAGTTGGTTGTATGTAAAGAGTGGGAGAAACACAGCTTTGTTTTTCCCCTCATCATAAATTTTGGGGTCACCTCTAGACTTGAACAGGAAGGAGGACATGGGATAAGAAAGAAGTCACTGTTGTTCTTGTATTTAAAAAAAATGTTTGCAAAGTTGTGTTTTCAGGAGGAAAAGCAGAGCAGAGGCAGGGGTTATTGTGGGACAATCCCTTTGACAGCTATATAGAAAGCTGAATGTATGCTGACTGAGCAGCTGGATCAAACCCAACCCTTGATTTGGCAAGAATTAAATACTGATGCTAATGCAATCCAAACATCATAAAAATGGCCCTCCACATGCCATCATTTTTTTTAAAATTGAGAGCATTGCTTAGTATGCATGTCAACATGCTCCTTTAAAGGCCAAGTCAAGAGCTGGATCTAGAAAAACCTATTTTTTCTAGAGGTGGCACAGTGGTTAGAGTGCAGCACTGCAGGCTATTTCAGCTAACTGCTAGCTGTAGTTCAGCGGTTCAAATCTCATCACCTGCTCAAGGTTGACTCAGCCTTCCATCCTTCCGAGGTGGATAAAATGAGGACCCAGATGGTTGGAGGCAATATGCTGATCCTGTAGACTGCTGTAAAAGCACTATGAAGCGGTACATAAGTTTAAATGCTATTGCTATTTTTTTTTTCAGATTTATATCCATTATTGATTGATTGATTGATTGATTGATCGATCTATCTATCGATCTATTTACTTACTTATTTACTTACTTACTTACTTACTTACTTATTTATTTATTTATTTATTGTTAGAGTTGAAAGGGACCATGATGGCCATCGAGTTCAACCCCCCTGCCCAAGCAGGAACCCTATAGTACACCAGTCAAGTGGCAGTTCAATCTTCTCTTAAAGATGTCCAGAGTGTTGGAGTTCACAACATCCGCTGGTAGGTTGTTCCATTGGTTGATCGCTCTGACCGTCAGGAAGTTCCTCCTTACCTCCTTGTTGAATCTCTCCTTGGTCAGCTTCCAGCCGTTGTTCCTTGTCCGGCCCTCTGGTGCCCTGGAGAATAAAGTGATCCCCTCCTCTCTGTGACATCCCCTCATATACTTGTAGACTGCTATCATGTCCGCTCTGGCCCTCCTTTTCTCTAGGCTACTCATGCCCAGTTCCCTCAGTCTCTCTTCGTAAGTCTTGGTTTCCAATCCCTTAATCATCTTGGTTGCTCTTTTTTGCACCTTCTCCAGAGTTCCAATGTCTCTTTTGAAGTGTGGTGACCAGAACTGAATACAGTACTCCAGGTGTGGCTGGACCAGGGCGTAGTAGAGTGGTATCTTCTTGTAGGGAGGGTAAATGTGTTATCAGTTTGGAGTCGTTGCATTGCCACAAGAGACCTAAGTCCAGTCTCCCATGAATTCTGTTGACCCTCATCTAGTAGTGTCAATTTTGCTTGGACAATTAGTTGGCTAGATTTTTGTATCATTTTATTTATTTATTTCGGAGAAGGGCAGCATAAAAATCTAAATAATATAATAATAATATTATCACGCGAGATTTCGCCTCCTGTGCATGAGAAGAAGTCAAATCCCATGCAGGCACAGGCATACACGTGTCGGGGGCCCCCAGAAATACGTGTGCATCCTCATTTCCGCTACGGGAACCCTGATCCCACCTGTACCAGGTTCAACCCACTCCTGTCAGTGTGTAATACTCTGTTCCCTGGGTTCATGGAGGAAATATTTTTATTTTCTTGCTTCCTCTATCTTGCAATGACCCTGTCCATCTAACCTGCACCCTTTGATATGTTTAAATCAATTACCAGAGATTTGGCACTTAGGAAAAAAAAACCCTGCACATCAAATTAAACTTAAACCACAACACATAGAACTCAACCCAGATAAGACGGAGTGGCTGTGGGTTTTGCCTCCCAAGGACAACTCCATCTGTCCTTCCATTACCCTGGGGGGGGGAAGTATTGACCCCCTCACAGAGGGTCCGCAACTTGGGCGTCCTCCTCGATCCACAGCTCACATTAGAGAAACATCTTTCAGCTGTGGCGAGGGGAGCGTTTGCCCAGGTTCGCCTGGTGCACCAGTTGTGGCCCTATTTGGACCAGGACTCACTGCTCACAGTCACTCATGCCCTCATCACCTCGAGGCTCGACTACTGTAATGCTCTCTACATGGGGCTACCTTTGAAGAATGTTCGGAAACTTCAGATCGTGCAGAATGCAGCTGCGAGAGCAATCATGGGCTTTCCCAAATATGCCCATGTTACACCAACACTCCGCAGTCTGCATTGGTTGCCGATCAGTTTCCGGTCACAATTCAAAGTGTTGGTTATGACCTATAAAGCCCTACATGGCATCGGACCAGAATATCTCCGGGACCGCCTTCTGCCGCACAAATCCCAGTGACCAGTTAGGTCCCACAGAGTTGGCTTTCTCCGGGTCCCGTCGACTAAACAATGTCGTCTGGCGGGACCCAGGGGAAGAGCCTTCTCTGTGGTGGCTCCGACCCTCTGGAACCAGCTCCACCCAGAGATTAGGATTGCCCCCACCCTCCTTGCCTTTCGGAAACTCCTTAAAACCCACATCTGCCGTCAGGCATGGGGGAATTGAAACATCTCCCCCTTGCCCATGTAGTTTCTGTGTATGATTCGACTGTGTGCTTGTTTTTTATATATTGGGGTTTCTTTTGGGTTTTTTAACCTAAAACTGTAATTTAGATTGCTAAATATTAGATTTGTTACTATGTATTGTTTTTTACCATTGTTGTGAGCCGCCCCGAGTCTACGGAGAGGGGCGGCATATAAATCCAATAAATCTAATCTTTGCTAACTTACCTTCAGTTCCTTGCTTGCAACCCCTCCTCACCAAACCCCCCTCTCAGCTTTCTTCACTTTTGAATAGTTATTTTTTCAAGGTAGTGCAGAAAAAGGGGAAATATGTGAAGTTTCAAACCTGGGCCTATTAATCTGATCCTCCTCTAAACCTTTTTGACATGTTTAGAAGCTTGTAACGTTGGTGTCCTTCAGGTGTGTGGGCTGCCATGTTTGTTAGCAATGTTTACTTTAGGAATTTAAGTGTCTGAACATTTATAATATCTCAAGGGATCTCTCGGTTCCAGCATGATAGGGCACGCAGCCCGAGGGAAACATTTCATGGAAATCTAAACGCTAGTCCCTCTTAAGCTGACGGAGATATAAAAATCCAGAAATTCAGGTACTTGGGTTTTAAAAGGGTACAAAAATAGATGATAGGGAGATGTTTTGTTTTTTTTAAATCCTCACGGGAAGCTGCTGCTGTGTTAGTTTCATGGGAATTAATAAGTTCGATTGTTGCAAAAAGTGTTGTTCCTCTCTTGCCACAAGATGGGTTTCTCTCGGTTTGGACCAGTTCTGTACAACCAGTAGAGTGATGGGCTCCTATGGGTATGGTCACGTATGCAGAACCAATAGAAAAAATTAGATTTTTTTTTCTTTTTCTCCCATTTGGGCTTTGAGTATGTTTTTCCTATTGCAGTAAATGCACTGAATGTGTATAAGAGCTGTGCGTGTGTGTGTTTATGTACATACACACACAGTTTATATAGTAGATAATGTATATTTTTGTGTGCCTATTGTATATATGTTGGTTATGACCTATAAAGCCCTTCATGGCACCGGACCAGACTATCTCAGGGACTGCCTTCTGGTGTACGAATCCCAGCGACCAATTAGGTCCCACAGAGTGGGTCTTCTCCGGGTCCCGTCAACTAAACAATGTTGCTTGGCGGGACCCAGGGGAAGAGCCTTCTCTGTGGTGGCCCCGACCCTGTGGAACCAACTCCCCCCAGAGATTAGAATTGCTCCCACCCTCCTTGCCTTTCATAAGCATCTTAAAACCCACCTCTGCTGACAGGCATGGGGGAATTGAGATACGCTTTCCCCCTAGGCATTTACAATTTTATGCATGGTATGTCTGTCTGTATGTATGTTTGGTTTTACAATAGGGTTTTTTAACTGTTGATATTGGATAGTCATATGCTGTTTACTACTGTTGTTAGCCGCCCCGAGTCTACGGAGAGGGGCGGCATGCAAATCCAATAAAATAAAATAAAATAATATATATATAGATCTATCCTAGTCCCCCTTAATTTTCAAATTCAGCAAAAAAACATGTGACACATACAGATAGAATTGTCGGCTATCAATAAAATTAACTGCCTTGGAAATGGCCCTGGGTTGGGCCGAGAGGCAAATAAGGAGCTGTGATGTTCCTTCAATACACCAGGGTGATTCAACACCAAAATATGTAACCCTTACCTGGTGCAGAGCTGAAGGGATTGGATACTGTGGCCTAGAGGATAATTCTCTGCCTTACAAGGGAAAGGTTGCAGGTTCAAGTACCAGTGGGTATGGCTAGCTGATGAGGCCAAAATAAGGCCGAAATAGATCTATCCTAGTCTCCCTTAATTTTCAAATTCAGCAAAAAAAACATGTGACATATATATATGTTCTGTCAGGCTCTCTGGTAGAATCCTCCCAAAAATTCACAGGTACAAATTTCAGACACACAGTTCTGTGATACTTAGCTTGCAGCTGTGAGGCAATTCACAGTCCTTCTTCTTTCACAAAGTGAAACACACTTTGCCCTGGTTTAGTTTCAAAGCGGGGAAAAATCAGCACACAAAAGTCAAAGTCAGTAAAGCAGTCACAAAACACAACGATCAGATAATCCTCCTCAATGGCCAAACCCACAGGCTGCTCTTTATAGCAGCCTCACTAATTACTACAGCCCCACCCAACCACGGGTGGCCTCATTTACTTTGATAATAATCTCTCAGTTGTTGTTGCCTATGCATCACTCACCGCATGCGTGGCTGTATCATTAACTCTTGTTCCGAATCCAAGGAGGATCTAGATAATTGATCTCCTTCTGAGTTGTCTGCCCCACTCTCCTCCTCCCTGTCACTCATGTCTTCTTGGTCAGAGGAGCCTTCATCATCAGATTCCACCGGGGGCAAAACAGGCCTACAGCATGTGGATGTCTCCCCCACATCCACAGTCCTAGGGGCAGGAGCTGGGCCAGAGTTAACCACAACATATATATATATTGCATATACATATTCCATCCTGTATGCATAGAATTAAATAGTATATTTTGGATGTTTAATAATGGTAAATAGGCCATTAGAAGACAGTTCGGCAGTGCAGAAATGGCTTAGTGACCAGAACAAGGAGTGGCACCGACAGGGCATATACACCCTTGTGTCTCACTGGAGGAAGGCCATAGAACAGGATGGAAATTACGTGGAAAAATAGAGAGTGTAGAAGAAAAATCCTTCTTTCTTGTGTGTAAATTTCATTGTGTTCAATAAATAATTGTTGGTGAAAACAAATGTGGTGTATTACTTTCTAGGTGACCCTTGTAGAACTAGGGAGGAATTTCCAGATAGTGAGAAAAATTAATCGGTAGAATGACTTGCCTCCAGAAGTTGTGAGTGCTCCAGCATTGGAGGCTTTTAAGAAAATAATGGATAACCATTTGTCTGAAATGGTATGGGGTCTCCTGCCAGAGCAGGGAATTAGACTAGAAGACCTCCAAGGTCCCATCCAGCTCTGTTATTCGGTTACTCTGTTAGGTTATACCTCTGTGAAATATAAACATTGCACCCGGACTATATGGAGTGAAAATGTGGAGTGGCTTCCTTGGGATCTGTTGTGGTTAGCTCTGGCCCAGCTCCTGCTCCAAGGAATGTGCAGGTGGATGTGGGGGAGACATGCACATGCCGAAGGCCTGTTTTGCTCCCGATGGAATCTGCCGACAAAGCCTCCTCTGACCAAGGCAGCATGAGTGACAGGGAAGAGGGGAGTTTGGTAGACAGCCCAGGAGGAGATCAATCATCTGTATCATCTTTGGATTCTGAACAAGAATTAACGACACATCCACGCATGCGTAGAGTGATGCACAGGAGAGAACAACTGAAGGATTATTACAGGAGATAAGTGAGGCTACCTGTGGTTGGTGGGGCTCCAGTAATTAGTGCTGCTGCTATAAATAGCAGCATGTGGGTTTGGCCGTTGTGAAAGAGCATCTGATCACAGTTCATCAGGAATCCTGTGTTGCTGGTTTCTGGACTTTGTTTGTTGATTTTTCATGCCTTTGAAACCAAAGTAAAGCAACGTGTGTGTGTGTGTGTGTGTGTGTGTCTCACTTCATTGGAAGAAGAAGGGGTGTGAAGTTTCTTCACAGCTGCTAGCTAAGTACTTAATGACTGCTTAAGGGAAACTGTACAGACTACCCGGTTGTTTTGGGAAGAGTGCTCTTTGCAATACAAAAAGAGTGCTTAGTTTATTTTGAATTTTGGGATAAAGAACATTGTTTTAAATTTTCAAACGTGTGTGTGTCTGAAATTTGTACCCTTGAATTTTCGGGAGGCTCCTACTAGAGAGCCCGGCAGAACAGGATCTGAGTGACCTCAGATATTATTTTGAGGTAACAAGTTACATTTTTTTCAGCTTGACTATGCTATTCTACCTAGGACCTCCTTTGGCCTTTAAATTTCAAATCTTGCAACCTTCCTCTGGATCTTATACAAGATAATGTCTCATTTCTGTTTTTCTTTTTTTTACTTTGTTAGACTGCTAGTCGAAGCTGTCAGTGTCAAACCCATATTTTTATATAAGATTTTATTTTGATTACCTCATATTTTTGAACAGATAATGGTGCAGGGTGGTGGTGTTAAGTGCTGTTCTTGATGGGTTATTTTGAGATAATTTTCCTGTTTATTTCTCTTTAAATAACATCAAGGCAAACTACCTTGAAGTGACAGTATGCATATTTCATTAAGACAAATAAAAGCTGTTTATACTGGGGATACTTCAAATATCTGTAATTTTTCCACCTTTTAAAAGAAAAGGGGCATAGTAGCTTCTGTGTATCAATATTCCAATACAAACAAACCAATCAAATGAAAACAGAAAGCAACAATGACATATGCACACAAAACACACCCACTCAGGTTTTTTTTTAAAAAAAAATTATCTCTCCCCCCCCCCCATGTTTTATTTATTTTATTTATATAACATTCAATTTCCATCTGCTTTAGCTGCCATATGGATTCAAGGATACTGGCTGATGGGAGCACCCAGTGCCTGGGAAAGTGCTGTGCAGGATAGAGACCGGTGGACTTAAGGTGGATGGCTGAAGAAAGGAGACGAGACGCTTGGGGTGAGCTGGGGATGCACAGTAAGAGCCTTTCACTGCGAAACCATGATACAGTGGTGCCTTGACTTTCACGGGTCCGACTTTCGGGGAAAGGCTATACCACGGGTTTTCAAAAAATATTAATAAAAAAATACTCTCTGGTTTTTTTGAACATTTAAATGTTTTCCCACAACCGCCCGATGTACAATACTGATGAAAAGTGTTCGGAAACTTCAGATCGTGCAGAATGCGGCCGCGAGAGCCATCGTGGGGCTTCCGAGATTCACCCACGTTTCTGCAACACTCCGCGGCCTGCACTGGCTGCCGATCAGTTTCCGGTCACAATTCAAAGTGTTGGCAATGACCTTTAAAGCCATACATGGCATTGGACCAGAATACATCTGGAACCGTCTTCTACCGTACGAATTCCAGCGGCCGATAAGGTCCCACAGAGTTGGCCTTCTCCGGGTCCCGTCAACTAAACAATGTCATTTGGTGGGTCCCAGGGGAAGAGCCTTCTCTGTGGCGGACCTGGCCCTCTGAAATCAACTCCCCCCAGAGATAAGAATGGCCCCCACCCTCCTTGTCTTTTGCAAATTACTCAAGACCCACCTTTGTTGCCAGGCATAGTCCATTACAAGTTATGTATGGTATGTTTGTGTGTATGTTTGGTTTTTATAATAAGAGTTTTTAGTTGTTTTATTAAATTGGATTGTTACATGTTGTACATTGTTGTTAGCTGCCCCGAATCTGCGGAGAGGGGCGGCATACAAATCCAATTAATAATAATAATAATAATAATAATAATAATAATAATAATAATAATAATAATAATAATAATAATAATAATAATAATAATACTAATAATACCGTGCATTTTAACTCATCTCCTCCCCACCCCAGCTGTCCTGCTCCTTTAAATAAAAGCTCCGCTTCCACCCCAGCCTCCCAATCCCTCCCCTTTAATTCTCAAAGCGTTGGTACGCTCCACTTGAAGCCGAGCCTTACTGCTGCCTGCCGCCGCCGCCTCTTGTTCCCCCATGCACCTAAGCCATCTCCCTTAGTGGTAGTGTTGTATCTAGAGGACAGTTTGGTATGGGAACCCGCCCCTATTCCTTGGGCGGGGAAATACAGAAACTGGATTGTTTGGCTCAGCCTGGCAGCAGGGATAAATAGCTGCCAGGCACGGCCATCTTGTTGTTGTTGTTGTTGTATTACTTGTTCCAGTAGCAGCCATTGCCTATAACCTTGTTATATTAAACCTTTGAATGGTTTCTAGTCTATGCTGCCTCATTCCTGAACAGATTTAACACTGGAGACAAGACAGTGACTTACCTATGGGTGCATCAAAGTAAGGTCATTCTCTTTGCCCTCATTGTGCCACCTTGTGTGCCCTACCACCACCGGGAAGTCAGCAGCAACCATTGTTTTTTTTCCTGGTTTCTTTGCACCAGGCCCGTTGCTGCCACACCACGTCACGTCAGGGATCTCCCCATTCCCCTGAGTCCTCCACCAATTGCTGCTGAGCCTTGGGCCTCCACCACCGCTGCTGCGTTCGGCCTCCCAGATGACTGGCCTGGAATCCTGGCTTCGAGTCCTAGCCTGGATACCTCTTGCCTTGAGTTTCCCCTTCCCCTGCCCTGAGCCTGAGCACCGGTGCTGCTACCGCCACCATGGGAGACACCGGAAGCGAGCGCAGCAAAGCCCCCAGCTTGCTGCCCCATCACCCCTGCAGGTTCTGGGGGTAAGTAAAAACAGGAATTGAGGAGGGAGGGGGAGGGAGGAAGGGAGGGAGCTTCTCTACTTCACGGAAATTTGAGTTTCGTGGGCCGTCTTGGAGTGTATCCCCTGCGAAAGTCAAGGGACCACTGTAGTTGGTCAGTGAGAGAGACCAGCATCTGGGGGGATATGAGGAAATGCTCAGACTGTTGGAGACCTGACCCAAAGAAAAAGCAGAGCCGAGGGTGTGGCCTAGTGGGAGCAGTCGACCTTGAGGACAACACCATGATGCTCCACCCCCTTTATCTTGGCCAAGAGTGGCGGGGTCTACGGACTCAGAAATTAGATTGAAGACTTTAATGCCCCCTCCCCATTTGTTGTAGTGCATTTTTAAAAAGTATCTCTTAAACTCACTACTTACTATGTTCTGGTATGGCTTTAATAGACCTTGTGGTGTGAGCCATAGAGAGATGATAAATCAAGCAAGTTTTCCAAGGATTTTAGAATAAGGCTCACTAATTTTAGTCATTGCAATGGAACTTTGCATTGTCTATCATACCTGGACTGTGATTGACCCAACATGCAACGAGAAGAAATTGGGGTCTCTCAAATTAACATTCTGCCTCTGGGTGTCTCAGGGTCTTAAAAAGGCCTTGGCTTTAATGGTTTATTAAACAAATAAGGTACGCCTGGAAAGCTTAAGTGCACTCCATGAGCCTCATAAAAATATTATGGGATGCTTTCATCAGGCAGAAATATATGGACGTAACTTTTACAGTAACCTAACCAGAAAGAAATTGTAGTAAGTCACTTTATTGGAGAGCAGAGATGAGATTATCAGATAATCCATATTTTATTTGTTTGTTTACCTACTTAAGAGGTCTTTTTCATCTGTTTTTTTTCTATTTTAAGATGCACTCAGATCATTTTCGTCCTGAAAATACAGGAGTCACTTAGCCATCTATGTAGCATAAGACTTTGTGATAACTTGAAGAGCACAATCTGTTTTGAAGTTAAGAGGGGGTGGGAAAGGACAGTCATATTTTGTATTTAAAAACATTTATTTATTTATTTATTTATTTATTTATTTATTTATTTATGTTTATTTATTTATTGTTCTGCCTGACTGGCTCGGCAATGCATAATAGTCCAAGGAAAAGAAATCAAACACACACGTGCTCTGCTAATCAGCAAACTTGTATTAGGTAAACAAAAATGGCTTACTCAAAAAACAATTTTTAGTGTCCGAAAACAATGCAAGGCTTACTTCAGCCATATACAAAAACACAGGAAAAAACAAAGACAACCTGGAATGAGCAAAGACGTTTCAGGAGTCCTTTTGAATCTTTCAAGCAAACAGCAAGTACCAGAGTTTTTACCTCCCACTTGTCTGAAAAAGCTGGGTTGAAAACTCCAACGGCACAGAAACTTCGAAGAAGGAACCACAAAACAACACAGATAAACAGCCATAGTTTGCCTTGGCCCTTGTTCCCTTTTATCCCTTTAGCCCTCATTAAGGGAACCACACCCAGCCCAGGTGCTCCTATCATGACTTATAATACTTCTTAAAGCGATCCCTTCTTTGCATAGCTCTTCGGCTACGTAGATCAATATATTGATCTGCAGAAGAACTCAGGGAGGAAAGACTGTCTGAGGGACTGCAGGCCAAATCCCCTGGGCTGTCTGCTGAATCCTGCGTCCCAGTGGCCTCGTCCTCCTGGCTGTCTGCCACTTCTTCCTGGCTGTCTGCCACATCTTCCTGGCTGTCAGCCAGGCTTTCACATTCACTTTGTGCCGTGTCTCTCCCATCTGTGAGAGCAATGGCTGGCCCAGGCCCAAACACAACATTTATCAAAATGTATTTTTCCATAACCATATTCCATGAACCGATCACCCTCTTTAAAAAATCCAAAAACATCTCGCCCATAAATGCAGACCAGTTGTTGAGCTCCGAAAATACCATCATATGACGTGGGGGGATGCCACATCAGGAAATTTCTATTAAGTTCTAGATTGCATCCAGTGAAGGGCTGCAAAAAGCTTTACTATCACACTGTGGGCGTGGCTTATTTTGTGGGTGTGGTTTACTGGTCATGTAATCAGGTAAGAATGGCTTGCTGGTCATGTAATCAGGTAAGAATGGCTTGCTGGGTGTGGTTTACTGGTCATGTAATCAGGTAAGAATGGCTTTACTACCACACTGTGGGCGTGGCTTATTTTGTGGGTGTGGTTTACTGGTCATGTAATCAGGTAAGAATGACTTGCTGGGAGTGGCTTGACAATCATGTGTCCAGGAATGGCTTAAAGGTCATGTGACTGGGGTGGGAGTGGCTTACCGACCAAGATAAGTTTTCAAATAGGTGCTTGGACTCTTTTTCAGTTGATTATTTGATTATTTGAATAGCCACAAAAAGGACAAACGATAGACAGCATTATTTGTTGAGGAGCACAATAACATGTTAGGGTTTTGTACTGAACGCACAAGGTTCAGTATGATATGTTTTATGCTTAAGACCTTCCACCAGCTTTGTAGCCCATCTTTGGGCCCATTCAATTTTATCAATATCTTTTTGTAGGTGAGGTTTGTAGGTTGTTGTTGTTCTTCTTCTTGTTGTTGTTGTTGTTATTATTATTATTATTGTTGTTGTTTTGTTGTTGCTGTTGCTGTTGCTGTTGTTGTTGTTGTTGTTGTTGTTGTTATTATTATTATTATTATTATTATTATTATTATTATATCTGAGTTTCTTCATGTGATTTTGCCTCTCCTCCAACATCCCAGTTCAAATTTACAGCTTGACAAGGCTTTCCTTGTATGTTTATTTTGAGAAATAAAATATAATAAAATCCACTTTTTTTCTCTCCTTTTAGAAAAAAACTGGATATTTAAATTTCCAGATGGAAAAAAAAGATGATAAACGTAGCAACCTGTTGTGTGGTCTAGCAAAGGTTTCATTGCTTCTCGTTCACCATATGGCGTGCCATTCACCGCCTGTGCCCTAATGAGAATTATGTTTGCAGGTAATTTTCAATTGATTGTCTTGGGATAAACAAATTTCACATACTTGTTTTGCTAATGTATTCAAGTAGTCTCGCAGGGGGAAAAGATTAATTATCTAAAAAGCAAGCAGAGGCCTTTACATTATGCAAAAGAGCCAACCTTGATCAGAAAGAAGCCACCTGTTGCTATGACAGCAGAAAGGTTGTGATGAGGTAAATGAGGTTTCCTGAGCTGATTGGCTCAAATGAGATCATGGCGACCAATGGTAGAGGGTTAAATTGATGTAAGACAAAAGAACAATAGTGACAGTGATGGTGATGATGAGGATGATAATAATGATAATGATAATGATAATGATAATGATAATGATAATGATAATGATAATGATAATGATAATGATGATAGTAATAGTAATAATAATAATAATAATAATAATAATAATAATAATAATAATAATGATTTCAGACTGACCGAATTCTGAAGCATAAAACACCAGACATTGTGATCGTGGAGAAAAGGAAAGTATGGATCATCGACATCGCAATCCCAGGAGACAGCAGAATTGAGGAGAAGCAGCTAGAGAAATTAGTGAAATACGAAGATCTAAAAATCGAGATGCAACGACTCTGGCATAAGCCAGTGAAAGTGGTCCCAGTGGTACTTGGCATGCTGGACGCAGTGCCAAAGGATCTCAGTGGACATTTGAAAACCATTGGAATTGACAAAATCTCCATCTGTCAATTGCAAAAGGCCGGTTTACTGGGATCGGCAAACATAATTCGCCCCTACATCACACAGTCCTAGGTGCTTGGGAAGCGCCCAACTGGTGATGAAATACGAAATCCAGCATAGTGATCTCGTTTGCTGTGTTGTACTGACATAATACTAATAATAATAATAATAATAAGCTGATGACCCAAAATGCAGACTTTGTAAGGAACCTGATGAAACAATTGATCATAGATAGATAGATAGAATTCTTTATTGTCCAAGTGTGATTGGACACACAAGGAATTTGTCTTTGGTACATATGCTCTCAGTGTACATAAAAGAAAAGATAGATTTGTTAAGAATCATGAGGTAAAAAATACTCAATGATTGTCATAGGGATACAAATAAGCAACCAGGAAACAATTTTAATAAGAATCTTAAGGATACAAGTAACGTTGCAGTCATACAGTCATAAGTGGGAGGAAATGTGTGATAGAAATGAGAAAAACTAGTAAATAGTTTGACAGTGTTGAGGGAATTAATTGTTTAGCAGAGTGATGGCATTCAGGAAAAAAATGTTCTTGTGTCTAGTTGTTTTGGTGTGCAGTGCTCTGTAGCGACATTTTGAAGGTAGGAGTTGAAACAATTTATGTCTAAAATGCGAAGGGTCAGTCAATATTTTCACAACCCTCTGTGAAATTTTCATAGTGGCTGCAAAAAAATTGCACAGACGGACTAAAAATGGACTAAAAGCAGAGGCACAACTGTGTGCCCCAGATGCTCCACAACTACCATCTACCAATGGTAAAGAACTGGTGGGATCATAAACCTGGGAAAGTAGTTGAAAACAAACATGTCAAAATACTTTGGGACTTTCGAATTCAAATTGACAAGGTTTTGAAACACAATACAACAGACCTCATAATTGTGGAAAAGAAAAAAGTGTGGATCATAGATGCCGCCATACCAGGTGACAGTCAAATATATTTTAAGAAGATGCTTGGTCGATAGCTAGGACGCTGGCAGCAACCCATATCAACCATTATTTATTTATTTGCTAGATTTCTATGCCGCCCTTCTCGAGGCGACTCACGGTGGCGTACGACATTAATATAACAATATATAAGAAATCTAATGCAGTGGCATAGTTCCCTCTAAGCTGAGCAGTGAGCAATCGCCCACTTAAAAATCATCATCAACTCAGAGTTTTTCAAACCTGCCCAGAAGCCGAGAGGGAAAAAGTGAGAGGGAAAGAGTGCCGCCCAGTCCCGAAGGGACTGCCGCTCAGACACTATACTTTTCCGCCCACATCAGAAAAAAATTAGAGGGGACATTGTACAGTGGTACCTCGTGATGCCTCTTTTTCCATCTTAAAAACCCACCGCCCGAACGCTGAACCAGGAAGTTTGACAAAAGTTCAGGTTCAGATGGCCACCGAGAAGCCCCGCCGCCTGGCTGTCACCTTTTGAAACAGCCGGGGGCTTTTCGGCGTCCTCTCGAACCCGAACGCCAAACCTGAACTTTTGCCAAACTTCCAGGTTCAGCGTTTGGGAGGCCGCCAAGAAGCCCCGCTGCCCGGCTGTCGCCTTTTGAAACAGCCGGGGGGCTTCTCGGCATCCCCCGGAACCCAAACGCCAAACCCGAACTTTTGCCAAACTTCCAGGTTCGGCGTTCAGGAGGCTGCCGAGAAGCCCTGGAAGTTCAGCAAAAGTTCACGGTCGGTGTTCGGGTTTAGGAAGACACCGAGAAGCCCTGCCGCCCAGCTGTTAGCTTTTTAAAAGAGCCGCGGAGCTGTCAGGCGGTCGGGAGGCTGGAAAGGAGGTGCAGAATCTCAATAGGGAATTCCATGGGCGGAGCTTTGACGTCACAAACACGTCCTTCCTGGCCGGCCGAACTCGGGATAATAACAATAACAACAAATATTAATAATAAATATTAATGACCAATAAATGTAATGCATGGTGTGATTGGACTGTATGATTGTGTATTATATTAGGGTTTTTAGTTGTTTTATTATTAGATTTCTGCTACATGTTTATGTCTGTATCTACTCTGTGAGCTGGCCCGAGTGTTCGGAGAGGTGCGGCATACAAATCTAAATAATAATAATAATAATAATAATAATAATAATAATAATAATAGCAACAACAACAGCAGCAGCAACAACAACAACAATAACAATAATAAACTAATAATAAACATTAATAATAAATATTGATGATGATGGGGGGGACTCTTTCAATGTTTCTACAAAGGAATTTTTATTTGAAGGCAACAGAATTAGGGTTTTGCAGCCGTTAGAAGGAATATGTAGCAGCTAATAAAATAATTTAGGAGAAAGACAATAGAATTAGTCTTGTTATTGTTACAGATCTCCACATACGTTTTAATCTGTTTTTCCCTAATACCTTCATTCAAGATAAAGCACATCTTATTCTCCCCATAATACCTCTGCTGTCAAACATTATCATCTTGTACCTGTTTATATAATTGGTTATAAGCCACCTACGGATAATTCAAAAGGGGCTGGCATTGTTACAAACATTTGCGAGCTACACTCAGCCTGAATGGGGACTGTTCATTCTTAACAATTCATTTCCTTTTGTTCCTGGATTGGTCTTTCCTGATAATAACCAGTTGAAATCAATGGAAGTACATGAGTCAAGTCAACTAAACTCTTATTGATACTTTCTTATTATAGTTGAAATCCCACCTTTCAACTGGATACACAAATTATATAAAGTCGTTGTTTAGTTAACTGACGATTATTGAGTAGACTGCTTCCCTGGATTCAGACATCACATTAAACTGTAAACCATGGTCTGAAAACCATTTTGTCTGAAATGGTGGAGGGCGGTGATGGCAAACCTTTTTTGGTTTGTGGGTCAAAAGCAGTGATGGGCTCCTACAGGTACAGTCAGGTATGCAGTAGCGGTAGAAAAAAATTGATCAAGTACAGTACTGGTAGAAAAATTTTGAATTTGTTTTCTATCTATCTATCTATCTATCTATCTATCTATCTATCTATCTATCTATCTATCTATCTACCTACCTACCTACCTACCTACCTATCTATCTATCTATCTATCTATCTATCTATCTATCTATCTATCTATTTATTATTAGAGTTGAAAGGGACCTTACAGGTCATCAAGTTCAACCCCCTGCCTGAGCAGGAAATCCTACATCACCCCAGCCAAATGGCAGTCCAATCTCCTCTTGAAAGTGTCCAAAGTTGGGGAGTCTACAACCTCCACTGGCAGGCCATTCCACTGGTTGATCGCTCTCACTGTCAGGAAATTCTTTCTTATCTCCAGGTTGAATCTTTCCTTGGTCAGTTTCCAACCGTTGTTCCTCGTCCAGCCCTCTGGTGCCCTGGAAAACAGTGTGTCCCCCTCCTCTACGTGGCAACCCCTTAAGTACCTGTATACAGCTATCATGTCCCCCCTAGCCCTTCTTTTTACTAGACTATCCATGCCCAGTTCCAGCAACCTTTCCTCGTATGACCTGGTCTCTAGTCCCCTTATCATTTTAGTTGCTCTTTTCTGCACCCTCTCTAGAGTCTCTATATCTTTTTTGAGGTGTGGTGACCAGAACTGGATGCAATACTCCAGGTGCAGTCTGACCAGGGCCTTATAGAGTGGTATTATTACCACTCTGGTCTTGGAGTGTATCCCCCTGTTCATGTAGTTTAGGATTGTGTTGGCTTTTTTAGCCGCTGCTGCACATTGCTGGGCCATGTTTAGCTGGTTATCCACTAAGACTCCAAGATCCCTTTCACAGTCACTCATGGTGAGTGTGGTTTCGCCTAATTTGTATTCATGTTTTGGGGTTTTTTTGCCTAGGTGCAGGATTTTACTCTTCTCTACATTGAACTTCAGTTTGTTTGCTTCGGCCCACTGTACAAGTCGGTCTAGATCTTTCTGAATTCTGTGTCTATCCTCTGGGGTGTTGGCCATTCCTGCCAGCTTGGTGTCATCTGCGAATTTATTTATTTATTTATTTATTTATTTATTTATTTATTTATTTATTAGATTTGTATGCCGCCCCTCTCCGTAGACTCCGTTGACCCCCTTCTGGGCTCTGGGTATGTTTTTTCCTATCGCAGTAAATGAGGTTGAACGTGTATAATTTTAGAAAAGCTGTGCATGTGTGGGTACATATACATACAGTTTATATAGTAGATAATGTATATTATTGTGTGCTTGCATATAATATGTATGTACACATATGGCCAGGAGTGGTCTATTGCATGAGTGGAAGGAACACAGTGGGATAGCAAAAATGGAGCTCCACCCCAGAGAACCCAATTTGCACCGTTGAATGAAAATGTCATCTGGTGGGACTCAAATACTGCCACATACATATGAGAACCCACTGTTCTCACTTCAGTCATTGGCTCCAGTTTCCCAGAGGTATCTTCAGTTTATCATGCCTTGTTTGGATGTCAGAAGATAGTGGATATTCTGTTGATATACTTATATAATTGTAAGACCCACCAGATAGGCCAGACGAGGAATCAACTCCATGGGAAGACCAGAGTTATACTTTATTGAGATAGGATACAATAACCGAATCTTGCAAATTGTTCTGTACAACTTTCTTTTCTTACACCCAACCGAGTTCGGAATGTATCTGAGCTGTTTTTGCATATTTTCTGCTTGTTTTGGATTTGAGTTATGTTTTTTTTTCTCCTTATCACTTTGGTAACAGATCTGACCTATCTCTGCCAAGGTCTTCTTCTTTACTCAGCGCATCAGACGCTTTAATGAAAGCTAAAAATATCCTTCCTTACAGCAAAAGCTTCCTTTTGAGTCTGACCTCAAAAAGGTTACGCAAATGTTGGACCTAATTAATATTTGAGTGGGAGATTGAGAAGGCTATTGGCTAGTCTGTGAAGGTGGAAAAAAAATAGCCAGGAAAAAGATACTACCCAATAACGTCTATCTCTGTTCTGCAGACCTTACCTACAAAAAGATATTGATAAAATTGAACAGGTCCAAAGATGGGCTACAAAAATTATGGAAGGTCTTAAGCATAAAACTTATCAGGAAAGACTTAATGAACTCAATCTGTGCAGTCTGGAGGACAGAAGGGAAAGGGGGGACATGATCGAAACATTTAAATACGTTAAAGGGCTCAATAAGGTTCAGGAGGGAAGTGTTTTTAATAGGAAAGTGAACACAAGAACAAGGGGACACAATCTTATCTGAGGTTAGTTGGGGGAAAGATCAGAAGCAACGTGAGAAAATATTATTTTACTGAAAGAGCAGTAGATGCTTGGAACAAACCTCCAGCAGACGTGGTTGGTAAATCCACAGTAGCTGAATTTAAACATGTCTGGGATAAACATAGATCCATCCTAAGATAAAATACAAGAAATAGTATAAGGGAAGACTAGATGGACCATGAGATCTTTTTCTGCCGTCAATCTTCTATGTTTCTATGTTCTATATCAACCTATATCAGGCGGGAGGAAAAAAAATTGCCGGCCACTCCACCGAATGGGGAAAGATTCAGCTAGATTTATTTATTAATGTGCTGTGGTTAGCTCTGGCCCAGCTCCTGCCCCAAGGACTGTGGATGTGCGGGAGACATCCATATGCCGCAGGCCTGTTTTGCTCCCACTGGAATCTGCTGATGAAGGCTCCTCTGACCAAGAAGACATGAGCGACAGGGAGGAGGAGAGTGTGCCAGACAGCTCAGAAGGAGATCAATTATCTTGCGCCTCCTTGGATTCGGAACAGGAGTTAATGATACAGCCACACATGCGGAGAGCGATGCATAGGCAGCAACAACTGAGAGATTATTATCAAAGAAAATGAGGCCACCTGTGGTTGGGTGCGACTGTGGTAATTAGTGAGGCTGCTATAAATAGCAGCCTGTGGATTTGGCCATTGTGGAGGATTATCTGATCGTTGTGCATCGTGCCTGCCTTGCTGACTTCGACCTTTGTGTGGTGATTTTTCCCCGCTTTGAGACTAAACCAGAGCAAAGTGGGTTTCACTTTGTGAAAGAAGAAGGACTGTGAATTGCCTCACAGCTGCAAGCTAAGTATCTCAGAGCTGATAAGGGACTTGTACCAATCACCAGTTTTTTTGGAGACGAGTGCTCTTTGCTATACAAAAAGAGGGCTTAGTTTATTTGAATTTTCGGTATAAAGAACATTGTTTTGAATTTTCAAATGTGTGTGTGTCTGAAATTTGTATCTGTGAATTTTTGGGAGGATTCCACCAGAGAGCTCGACAGAACATAATGTAGAAGAGAGAAGTTGAAAACGTATCCGAGCGAAAGCCGCAAGCGACGGCCATGACACCTCAAAGCAACCCCGACTGGCCTCTTTTCAATCTCTTCCAGTCTATTCCCCTCGTTGTGTTTCATTCCTCCATTTAATTTTTGGCATGGTGTGGCAAAACTTCTGTTGGTGTCGGGCGCTCCCAACCAATCAGAACCGTACGTTATATTCGAGATCCTCGTCGCCAGTGTAGTAAATCACCCCGAGACACGGCTGCAGCAGCAACACAACTTTATTAACTTGAACAGAACCCCACAGAAGAACAAAGGAACACACACTGACAGGTTATATATACTCGTACTCAACCAATAGGAACCAAACCTTGTTCCCACCAAAACAGCGCCCCCTGTTGTTGCCATGGACATGACAACCCTGTTTTTTAAAAATTGGGACTTTTTAAAAACACTGCACTTGGATGTTCATAAAATGCGCTTCCGCACCATGTCTCAGGATCAAAGGGGTTTTTTTTAGTTTCTTAATGCAAAGGA
This sequence comes from Erythrolamprus reginae, assembly GCF_031021105.1. Classification (NCBI taxonomy): domain Eukaryota; kingdom Metazoa; phylum Chordata; class Lepidosauria; order Squamata; family Dipsadidae; genus Erythrolamprus; species Erythrolamprus reginae. The sequence continues at coordinate 108,693,171 of NC_091954.1, forward strand.
GAAGCACAAAACCGAAAGTGTGTGTGTGTACGTGTGTGTTGGGTGGGTGTGTAGGGGGGCTAAATGTTTTTCTCAGATTTATATATGCTGAAAATACTGTGCAAACATAATTAACGTCAGGGCTAGATAACAAGATAGAAGGAAGTTTAATGGGGAAAGGAGAAGAATAAACTGCCTTATGACATGCAGAGGAGAAAAACGAGTTTGCTGCAGGCAAGATTGTCTACATTATTTTGCTAGATGTTATGGGAGCCCCTTCCTTCTCCTATAGAAAATAACAGCTGGTAAGCAGGGAAACCACCAAATAAAGATCTCTCTCTCTCTCTCTCTCTTTTGCCTTTAAACTACTCCTGTGCTGTTTGGTGCCCACTTTAGTATAAGACTCAGTAACTCACAGACAAAAGCTGTTGATAGATAGGCACAATTATTTGCTCTAGTATTGCTCTCAACTGTCTGCCTTGACTGATGATGGTGGATAAAGTTTAGCTCATGTCTGGGGGGGGGGGGGCTTTATTTTTTATTTTTTAAGACAAAGCCCATTCTTGATTTCGGGATCCCCTTTCTTTTAAAACTTTGATAAAGGAGGAGGAGGATTGAATTCTCTTCCAAGCAATTTTGTAGACACAAAAAAAATAGTTTTGGTAATCATCGCAGTTGACCTTGTACTTTGTGAATCATGAAAATATTTACTGACCCCTCACATCCTGGACATAAACTGTTTCAATTCTTACCCCAAGACAACTAGACACAAGAACCGTTTTTTCCTGAACGCCATCACTCTGCTAAACAAATCATTCCCTCAACACTGTCAAACTATTTACTAACAAATATTTACAAAGTATTCACCTACCATCCCTGTCCTATTGTCTTCTTTTGTTAGTTTTTATCATTACTTATCTAATGTTTTATTTGTACAAATTACCACCCTATAATTGTTTGACAAAACAAAGAAACAAACAAACAAACAAACAAACAAACAAATACATTTGCACTTCTATTTCTGCTAGTTTTTCCTCATCATTCCTATCACCCATTTCCTCCCACTTATGACTGTATGACTAACTTGTTGCTTGTATCCTTAAGATTTTTATTAATATTGATAAATATTAATAAATTACATAAATAATTACATAAATATATATAATTATAATATAACATTAAATAATATATAACAGTGATGGCGAATCTTTTTTGATTCACGTGCCAAAAGGGGGGTTTTGCATGCAGAGCAGAGCGGGGAGTGTGCTAGTACACAATTCAAATTGTTGGTGATGACCTATAAAGCCCTACATGGCATTGGACCAGATTACTTATGGGGCTGTCTTCTGCTGCACGAATCCCAGCGGCCGATTAGGTCCCACAGAGTTGACCTTCTCCAGGTTCCGTGGACTAGACCAGTGTTTCCCAACCTTGGCAACTTGAAGATATTTGGACTTCAACTCCCAGAATTCTGGGAGTGGAAGTCCAGATATCTTCAAGTTGCCAAGGTTGGGAAACACTGGACTAGACAATGTCGTCTGGCGGGACCTAGGGGAAGAGCCTTCTCTGTGGTGGCCCTGGTTATCTGGAAACAGCTCCCCCCAGAGATTCGCACTGCCCCCCACCCTCTTCGTCTGGAAGTGCATTTTTCTAAACTTCTGGTTTGTCCTTTGGGGGAAAGATCAAAAGCAACATGAGAAAATATTACTTTACTGAAAGAGTAGTAGATCCTTGGAACAAACTTCCAGCAGACATAGTTGGTAAATCCACAGTAAGTGAATTTAAACATGCCTGGGATAAACATATATCCATCCTAAGATAAAATACAGGAAATAGTAGATGGACCATGAGGTCTTTTTCTGCCATCAGTCTTCTATGTTTCTATGTTTCTATGCCTCTGGGGCTTCAGGGAAGCTTCCCTGAAGTTTCTGAAGGATGAAACAGCCTATAATAAGGCCGAAAATCAGCTGGCCAGCACACATAGACACGCTGGAGTTGAAACATGGCAAAGTTTTCCATGCCCTCCAGTATGGCTGCAGGTGCCACCTGTGGTCCCCATGCCATAGATCCACCATCACAGATATGTAACATTAATAACACATGGACATCTTTACAAAAAAAGAAACCAAACCCTGGTTTGTGGTGTCACTTTACCAATTCAGTCCAATGTCATTGAATCTTTAGACATTGCAGATTAAAAAAAAAAAAGCGAATTGGAAATATAAGTTCTCATTCAGCACATTTGACATCCTAAAGATGGGGGAGGAGAGGGGAAAGGAGAAGACAGGGAAAACAGACATCACACATCCCCCCCAAGTTTCAAGTTCTCATGAAGGCTGGACCTAGAAGAGCAATTTTTGAAATGGTCTAAACAAATACGGGAAGGGTGGAACAAATCCTGTGACAGTTATGAGCGTCAAATGTATTGCCCAACCCGCAAGGCAACAATGCAATAGAACCTGTCATTAAACAGGTTTTAAGGATAGTCATCCTTATACTGTTTTATCAAGCCTTATCAACTGTAGATCAGATGAACGGTTTTCCTAGAAAATCTCTCAGTGAAATTCAGCTTGTCGTGATTTCACAGATGATTGTCATGTAGCTTTCTTTGCAAAAACATCTTTTTTTAATTAATATTTTTATTGATTTATTGATCATATGCTGCAACGTCCTACCGGTCAATGACTACTTCAGCTTCAACAGCAACAACACAAGAGCACGCAACAGATTCAAACTTAATACGAACCGCTCCAAACTTGACTGTAAAAAATATGATTTCAACAATCGAGTTATCGAAGCGTGGAACTCATTACCGGACTCAATTGTGTCAACCCCTAACCCCCAACATTTCTCCCTTAGACTCTCCACGATTGACCTCTCCAGGTTCCTAAGAGGCCAGTAAGGGGCGTACATAAGTGCACTGGTGTGCCTTTCGTCCCCTGTCCAACTGTCTTTCCTTTCTTTCTCCTATCGTATATATTCTCTTCCTTTCATATATCCTCTCCTCTAAGTTCACTTTTACCCGTATATATATAACTACATGTCTATTTTTCTTCCTATGTATTTGTGTATTGGAAAAAAGAATAAATAAAATAAAAATAAATAAAATATAAAACACACACACACAACATATAACATATAACATGTGCTCAGTGATCCCACCAGCAGACAATCAATCATACCCCACCACCAGTTGGGGGTATTTCTTGTATAAATCATTTAAACCCAAGAGTGAAATATTTCTTTACATATTATAGAGTGATTCCAACTTGTTTCTTATAGCTTGGTCTCGGATCCTACTCGCCATATATCGTCTTACCTTGTCCCATCGCCCCATCAGCTGTTGCAAATCAGTTTCATTCATCGAATTCATCCTTTTATCCATAATCTCGAATTGAATGTGGTCCACCATATACCTATACCAATTTTGCATCGTCCATTTTGTCGCGTCTTTCGACCCCAAGACTATTACCGCCTAAGCGCATTCTATTGCTGCTTGATTTATTTCTCTGTATTCTCCCATCTCACTACTTTTTACTAATACTGTACTGCCATTTCCTTAGCAATCGTCCACCTTATATTTAATATCCTATTAATATCCTCTTGCACTTTTTGCCAAAAGTTCTGCACCACTGGGCATTCCCAGAGCATATGCATAAACACTCCTTTTTCTTGACACCCATGCCGACAGATACCTTTAACATTCTGTTGAAAGTGTGCAAGTTGAACGGGTGTGTAATACCTCTTATGTAATATTTTCCTTCTCATTTCCCTAACTCTTGTATTCTTGATTTTCCTTATATTCTCTACTGTATTTTTCCATCTCTTGCACCTCTACTTGTATCTCATTTTGCCACCATTTAGTCAATCCTTGGATCACATCCCCGTCTGACTTCACTAACATCTTATATATATTGCTTGCTTGCGCCTTAGTACCCTCAGTTTTTTCTCTTATTATTTTCTCTAACTCTATTTCCTCCCTAAATAGTGCTTCTTTATTCTCCTTTTCATTCAGATATTTACATATTGCATTTATTTGTAGCCATCTTCCCTTACCCAACCACCATTCTATACGATTTCTACTTGGCCTCCCATCCTTCTCATATAACTGTTCTGTCTTAGTTATCCCTCTTGCCTTCAACTCTCCTATACCCCTATTTAAATTTATTTCATTATCTTTATTTATGACATAAATCGATGACAGCTTTGATTTATATAATCCTATTTTCCCCTGCCATTTTTTCCAAATTTCCACAGTCCCTTTCATGGGACCTATTAGTTTATTTAAATCGCAAAGAGAGCAACTCTGCAAAAATATTTAAGTTGATTTTCTGTTACCTTATTCTATGGTTTTGTTTTTAAATTAACCTATAACTCTGAGGTTTCTTGGTATTTTCCCATTCAAGTTTTGACTAGCTCCAACCCTGGTTAGCTTTTTGGGATAGCGGGAGATGGATTAGGAGCTAACATAATTCATTCAGCAATTTACTTGACTCCGAATTACTGCTAAATGCCAGGTGAGGCCTCTGTAGTCCTGGCTGACAGAACATATCCAAGATAGCAGATATTGGTATAAACATAAACTAAATGACTTATAAAGGATTTAGGGGTAGTGATTTCTGACAGTCTCAAAATGGGTGAGCAGTGTGGTCAGGTGGTAGGAAAAGCAAGTAGGATGCTTGGCTGCATAGCTAGAGGTATAACAAGCAGGAAGAGGGAGATTGTGGTCCCCTTATATAGAGCCCTGGTGAGACCACATTTGGAGTACTGTGTTCAGTTCTGGAGACCTCACCTACAAAAAGATATTGACAAAATTGAACGGGTCCAAAGACGGGCTACAAGAATGGTGGAAGGTCTTAAGCATAAAACATATCAGGAAAGACTTCATGAACTCAATCTGTAGAGTCTGGAGGACAGAAGGAAAAGGGGGGACATGATCGAAACATTTAAATATGTTAAAGGGTTAAATAAGGTTCAGGAGGGAAGTGCTTTTAATAGGAAAGTGAACACAAAAACAAGGGGACACAGTCTGAAGTTAGTTGGGGGAAAGATCAAAAGCAACATGAGAAAATATTACTTTACTGAAAGAGTAGTAGATCCTTGGAACAAACTTCCAGCAGACGTGGTTGGTAAATCCACAGTAACTGAATTTAAACATGCCTGGGATAAACATAGATCCATCCTAAGATAAAATACAGAAAATAGTATAAGGGCAGACTAGATGGACCATGAGGTCTTTTTCTGCCATCAGACTTCTATGTTTCTATGTTTCTATAAGCCCTTCATGTCATCGGATCAGATTACCGTATTTTTCGGTATATAAGACGTACCTAGATTTTAGAGGAGGAAAATAAGGAAAAAAATATTCTGAACCAAATGGTGTAGTATTATATTGTATAATAGAATACCAGTGTAGCAGAATACTTTTTACAACCATGTATACTTTTTAAAACCATGTACACTTTTTACAAATTTCAAACATGACAACTTTAAGGCTTATGGACTTCAACTCCCAGAATTCTTCCACCAATCATGCTAGCTCAGAAATGAACATTTGTGTATAGTTTATGGAGAATCTGCAGTCGACAGAAGTACGGTTAGTTGCGGAAGACATTTTGAGGATGACGAAGAAGTGATTCGCACAGTGCAGAAATGGCTTGATGACCAGAACAAGGAGTGGTACCAACAGGGCACACACGCCCTTGTGTCTCGCTGGAGGAAGGTCATAGAACGGGACAGAGATTACGTCAAAAAATAGGGGGGGGGGGTAGAAGAAACATTGTTCTGTCTTGTGTGTAAGTTTCATTGTGTTTAATAAATAATTGTTGAAGAAAAAAAATGTGGTGCATTACTTTCTGGGCGACCCTCAAATTTATCCTTGAACCAACTAGCCTCCTGAAGTTGTGGGTGCTCCAACCTTGAAGGTTTTAAAGAAGAGACTAAAAAAGCCAACACAATCCTAAACTGCATGAACAGGGTGATACACTCCAAGACCAGAGAGGTAATAATACCACTCTATAAGGCCCTGGTCAGACCACACCTGGAGTATTGCATCTGGTCACCACACTTCAAAAAAGATATAGAGACTCTGGAAAGGGTGCAGAAAAGAGCAACTAAAATGATAAGGGGACTAGAGACCAGGCCATATGAGGAAAGGTTGCTGGAACTGGGAATGGATAGTCTGGTAAAAAGAAGGGCTAGGGGGACATGATAGCTGTATTTATTTTATTTTATTTTATTTATTACTTAGATTTGTATGCCGCCCCTCTCCGAAGACTCGGTATACAGGTACTTACGGAGTTGCCACAGAGAGGAGGGGGGCACACTATTTTCCAGGGCACCAGAGGGTCGGACGAGAAACAACAGTTGGAAGATGACCAAGGAAAGATTCAACCTGGAGATAAGGAAGAATTTCCTGACAGTGAGAGCGATCAACCAGTGGAACGCCCTGCCAGCGAAGGTTGAGAACTCCCCAACTTTGGACATTTTCAAGAGGAGATTGGACTGCCATTTGGCTGGAGTGCTGTAGGATTTCCTGCTCAGGCAGGGGGTTGAACCTGATGACCTGTAAGGTCCCTTTCAACTCTAATAATAAATAATAATTTTTTTAATAGGAAAGTGATCACAAGAACAAGGGGACACAATCTGAAGTTAGTTGGGGGAAAGATCAAAAGCAACATGAGAAAATATTATTTTTCTGAAAGAGTAGTAGATCCTTGGAACAAACTCCCAGCAGACGTGGTAGATAAATCTACAGTAACTGAATTTAAACATGCCTGGGATAAACATATATGGAACCCATACCACATCTCAGACATCAACACCCTTGAAAATGTCCAAAGATATTTCACCAGAAGAGCCCTTCACTCCTCCACTCGAAACAGAATTTCCTACGAAAATAGACTAACAATCCTGGGCCTAGAAAGCCTAGAACTACGGCGCCTAAAACACGATTTGTGTATTGCCCACAAGATCATATGCTGCAATGTCCTACCAGTCAATGACTACTTCAGCTTCAACCGCAATAACACAAGAGCACGCAACAGATTCAAACTTAATACGAACCGCTCCGAACTTGACTGTAAAAAATATGATTTCAACAATCGAGTTATCGAAATGTGGAACTCATTACCGTACTCAATTGTGTCAACCCCTAACCCCCAACACTTCTCCCTTAGACTGTCCACGATTGACCTCTCCAGGTTCCTAAGAGGCCAGTAAGGGGCGTACATAAGTGCACTAGTGTGCCATTCGTCCCCTGTCCAATTGTCTTTCCTTTCTTTCACCTATCTTATATATTCTCTTCCTTTCATATATTCTCTCCTCTAAGTTCATTTTCACCCTCTTTTATATTATCACATGTCTATTTCTCTTCCTATGTATTTGTGTATTGGACAAATGAATAAATAAAAATAAAATAAAATAAATATCCATCCTAAGATAAAATACAGGAAATAGTATAAGGGCAGACTAGATGGACCATGAGGTCTTTTTCTGCCGTCAGTGTTCTATGTTTCTATAAATAAAATAAAATCATTTGTCTGAAATGGCCCAGGATTTCCTGCTTGAGCAGGGGGTTAGAGTAGAAGATCTCCAAGGTCCCTTCTGACTCTGCCATTTGGTTGCTTTGCTTCTCATTCAAGATATCAGCCATTCACATTTCCTCCTGTCATTTATTGTTTTTCTTCAAGGATTTCATACCTAGACGCCCAGGTAAGGGCCAATTACGGCTTCCTCTTGATTAATGCAGGAACCAGCTAAGCCAGCTCCAGTGTGCTTCAAGCTTTGATTGATAAGCTTGAGAGAGCCTCTATGCTAGGTATGTAGGTCAGGAAGAGATAACAAGTGGAAAAGTGTCAGCTGAAAGGAGAGAGGCAGAGGGAGACCACACAGGGAGAATGCAAGCTACGTTTCCCCATTACGGCTGAAGAGTTGCAAGATAATTCAGTTCTTTGGCACATAATGCAATCCAATTGTAATGCCCCATTTATTTTATGCATCACTCTGATTGCTATCTGTGACATGCATACTGTACTTTAATGCCTGTTGCTTTCTAGAAAAATATTGCTGAATTGCTCCAGGAATGGATTTTTTTTTAATTTCTCAAAACACGGAACTACTGAAATCAGAGATAGGGAGATTTCTGTTTTCCCTCAACATCCTTTGCAAATCTCATTTCCCCCTATTTCTAAGGGTCTTGCTCTGAACCTATATACTTTTTTCCCCACAACAGTTTTGCCTGAAATGCCTTTTTTTTATAAACAATTTCTCCCAGAGTAATGCATTTTTGTACAACTGTTTTCAGAAACTATATTTTTTTTCTGCAGACTTTCTGCTTAAAAACATAGCAAATTGCAAAGTGCAAAGAGGTTTGTGAAGCTTGACAAAAAAAGAGGGTTTCATATTTGATGGATGGGTTATTAAGTTATTTATCCCATTTTTATCATTTAAGTAAATAACTCAACACATCCAAAACACTTTCCTTCTTCTGTTTTCCAAACAGCCACAATCCTGGGAGATGAATTGGGCTGAGAAAGAGTGATTGGCTCCAAATCACTCAGCCAACTTTCATGTCTAGGGTGGGATTAGAACTCACAATCTCCTAGTGATTGGCTCAATGTAAATAGGTAGAGAAGGAAGGAGGAAGAAGGAGGAGATGGCAGTTGGAAAGGGGAGAGTAGGTGTTATAGGCGGAATAGCCTCCTGAGATAGAAAGAGGAGAATGGAGGAAGGGATGGTTGACATAGATTGAATAATAAAAATTAAAATTGGATTGTAACTTAGGTTATTGCATTATTATTATTATTATTATTATTATTATTATTATTATTGTTATTGTTATTGTTATTGTTATTGTTATTGTTATTGTTATTGTTATTGTTATTGTTATTGTTATTATTGTTATTATTATTATGTCAGTACAACACAGCAAATGAGATCACTATGCTGGATTTCGTATTTCATCACCAGTCGGGCGCTTCCCAAGCACCTAGGACTGTGTGATGTAGCAGCGAATTATGTTTGCCGATCCCAGTAAAGCGGCCTTTTGCAATTGACAGATGGAGATTTTGTCAATTCTGATGGTTTTCAAATGTTCACTGAGATCCTTTGGTACTGCGCCCAGCGTGCCAAGTACCACTGGGACCACTTTCACGGGCTTATGCCAGAGTCGTTGCAGCTCGATTTTTAGATCTTCGTATTTCACTAATTTCTCTAGCTGCTTCTCCTCAATTCTGCTGTCTCCTGGGATTGCGATGTCGATGATCCATACTTTCTTTTTCACCACGATCACAATGTCTGGTGTATTATTATTATTATTATTTTAATTACTTTTTGCACAAAGATGGAAAGAAACAGATACCCCTAAAGAAGAGGAGGTAATTAATAAAATTATTGAATGTGCTGATATGGTCATGATGACGAGGCAGTTAAATTATCAAGAAGAATCAGAATTTTACAAAATCTATATTCGGTTGAATTAAAAAAATGTTTAATGATTTTTTTTAAAAAAAAAATACATATATATATTTGAATTTATTACTAGATTCGTCTACAAATAGAGAAATGTAACAGGTATTTATTATAATACTCTGAATTGATCTAAACAACAATAAGTTTTTCCTTTTTGTATTATGAAGACTTCTATTTTGAGTGGAGCGATTGTAGCTCCTTTTTATGTTATGTGTTTTGTTTGTGAATAATAATAAAAATATTATTATTATTATTATTATTATTATTATTATTATTATTATTATTATTATTATTATTAATGTGACCAGGAGTGGCTTAAAGTTCATGTGACTGGCTTAAAGGTGGCCAACTTGACGTCACTCATGTCAAGTGCTTGGGTTAGGGTGCCTAGCCTCTCCTCAAAGAGATACAATTTCCCTATCTATTTACTATTACTGAACATCCAAAATATACTCTTTAATTCTATGTATAAAGGCCATATGTGTAGATACGTATTACACACAGGCACACAAAAATATACATTATCTACTATATAAACTGTATGTGCAGTAATGGGCAACCAAAATTTTTACTACCACACTGTGGGCGTGGCTTATGAATTTTGCTTCAACATCTTTCATTTGGAGTGGAGCTCCAAATTTTGATACCAGTATTGCGTACCTGACAGTACCCGTAGGAGCCCATCACTGGGTGTGTTTCTGCATGCGCAGGGGGAAGGAAATTGCATTATGGGTATGGGCATGTGTTCGTGCATCCTTTTGGTGTAGGGGGCAGTGATGGCAAACCTATGGCATGGGTGCCACAGGTGGCACGCAGAGCAATATCTGCTGGCAGGCGAGACGTTGCCCTAGCTCAGCACCAACATGCATGTGTGTGTCAGCCAGCTGACTTTTGGCTCTCACAGAGGCTCTGGGAGGGCATTTTTGGCTTCCGGAGAGCCTCCAGGGGGATGGGGGGGGCGTTTTTAAACCTACCCCGGCTCCAGGGAAGCCTTTGAGCCTGGGGAGGGCAAAACACAAGCCTACTGGGCCCACCAGAAGTTGGGAAATAAGTCTTTTCCGGCCCCAGAGGGCCTCCAGGGCCCTATTTTTGCCCTCCCCAGGCATTGAATTATGGGTGTTGGCACTCGTGCATGCACCATACACGAGTTCCCACACCTCGGCACCTGAGGAAAAAAATGTTCACCATCACTGGTGTAGAGTCTCCTGCTTGAACGGAGGGGGGAGGTTTGGACTAGCTGACCTATACGGTCCTTTGCAACTCTGTTAATCTGTAACCTGGGTTGAAGACAAATACAAAAATACATTGCATTGCCAGGTTACCTCAAAGATCACAAACCTTTGTTTTGTTTTCTTTCTTTTAAAAAAATCTATTAAATACATTCCTTAATGCTTAATAAACATCAGTTTTTTCTGAGTATCTAATTTGCTTAACAATACAAATGCCATTCTTATCCTCCAAACCCCCCTTTTTTTGAGCTACCTGTAAAATAAATTCCAAGTTTAATAATACTTTGTGTCTTCCTTCTGTCTGATTTTCAATCTAAGCCTCTCCATTTCTGCACAGTCTAAGTATCTTCTTAATTATCTCTTCATCTGGAGGTGTTTCTTCATTTTTTCCAAAATTGTGCGAAGTTAATCCTCGCTGCTGTTAAAACATGTAATGCTAAATACATGCTTCTCTGGTCAAATTTCTCTGATTTCATCCCTAATAAAAACAACTCAGGTTCTTGTATTTATTGGGTATTTTTAATAAAAAAAATAGAAAAAGAGGTAAGCTATTTAATTATACAAATACTAACAGCCGCTAGGAGGGTATATGCCCAACAATAGAAAATAGATAAACCACCAGAAGAAAATATAGTAATTAAAAAAATAATGGACTGTGCGGAGATGGACAGGCTATCTAAAGGATTAGAGGGGGAAAAAGACTCAGATTATTATAAAATATGGGCAAAATTTTATGATTGGTTAAAGAAAAGAGCAATAACGAAATAAATAAAAATTTACGCAAAGCAACACGTCGAATAAAATAATTGAAAAATTAATACTATGAGAAAGAAAGAAGTAAAATTCTCGGACCGAACACCTAAAAAGTGGGGAAACTTTCATTTCCCAAATGTTGTATGTGTATGTTTTTCTGTATGTTTTTTCTTTTTTATGTTATATTTGAAAAATAAATAAATAAACAAAATTAAAAATAAATAAATAAAAACAATTCAGGTTCAAAATCTACACGTTTCCCTATTATCTTGCATTTTGCCCAATTTTTTTTTTAGTGTAACTTTTGTTTTCTGAAAGTTTGCGTGAGTCACTTCCATTTTGTCCTTCCGACTTACACATCACAACCCTCTCCTTCCCCTTGTTGTTCTTGGTATCTCTCCCAGGAGTTTTAATTGAGTAAGTCCACCGTCTTTAACCCCCAGAACACACACACACACACATACACTTTTCCCTTCCGCCCAGGTGTCAGGTCTTGAGCTGTCAGGTGGGTCTTGCTTTGCATGTCAATTTGGAAGCTGACGGACTTACCAAGGTATGGCTGATTGAACAAAGTCGAAGAGGGGAGTAGTCAGAACTGCAGGTGTGAGCAATCTATGAAGATCACTGCTAATCCATTAGATACTAGGACTCCCCGGGATGGGAAAAAAAATCAGGTAGAAAAGACTAAGTGAAGTGAAAAAAGAGAGAGGGAGGGGGGAACAGAAGGGGGGGAATGTGATTTCTTTCTCCCAGGTGGCTCAGTGGTTTGGGGTTCATGAAATGCACCATCTATTTTTTTTCCAAGTCTCTTTAAAAAAAAAGGAACTTATAATTTACTTGAATTTCTTCATCAACATTAGTTGAGTTGAGAGAGTTTGAGGAATGTAGGGGTGGGCACAGCACATCCAGATGTCATGCTTTGTTTTGATTGTTTAATCCCTGTCCTATCCCGGGTGCCCTTCTTGGATCAGGAAAAAGTTTTTCGGAGTTACAAGAAAAGCTTAGGGAAAGGTTTTCAGAGTTTCTGGGAAAGGAAGGGACAGTGACAGTGTTGGAAAGGACCTTGGAAGTAATAATAATGATGATGATGATGATGATGATGATGATGATGATAAGAAGAAGAAGAAGAAGAAGAAGAAGAAGAAGAAGAAGAAGAAGAAGAAGAAGGCCGGACTCCATAGTGTCATCCCTAAACTCCCAACACTTTACCCTTAAATTATCCATGGTTGACCTATCCAGATTCCTAAGAGGTCAGTAAGGGGCGAGTACAAGTGCACTAGAGCGCCCTGTCCTATTGCTCTCCTATACCTCCTATACCTTCCTTCTATTCCTATATCTCTTCTTCTATTCTTTCATTGATATGTTCTATTACTATATCTTCTTTTCTATTATTCCTTAGATATATTTTACTATGAGTATCTCCTCTATAACCTTCATCATGCATTTTACTATGTGTATATAGATATATACCCACTAAAACCCTCATTGTGTATTGGAATAAATAAATAAATAAATGAAGAAGAAGAAGAAGAAGAAGAAGAAGAAGAAGAAGAAGAAGAAGAAGAAGAAGAAGAAGAAGAAGAAGAACAACAACAACAACAACAACAACAGCAACAGCAGCAGCAGCAGCAACAGCAACAACAACAACAACCGAGTTGGAAGGGACCTTGGAGGTCTTCTAGTCCAACTCCCTGCTTAGGCAGGAAACCCTACACTGCTTCAGACAAATGGGTATCCAACAACTTCTTAAAAACTTCCAGTGTTCAATTTCTTGAGGCAAGCTGTTCCACTGATTAATTGTTCTAACTGTCAGGAAATTTGTCCTTAGTTCTAAGTTACTTCTCTCCTTGTTTAGTTTTCACACATTGATTCTTTTTCTACCCTCAAGTGCTTTGGAGAATAGGTTGACTCCCTCTTCTTTGTGGCAATGCCTGAGATATTGGAACACTGCTATCATGTCACTTCAAGTCCTTTTCCTCAAACTAGATATACCCAGTTCCAGCAGCCGTTCTTCATATACTTCAGCCTCTGAATACTGTATTCAGATCTGAATATTCTTGCATAACCCCAGTGTTTTTCCCTTCTCCAGGACCCTCCCCCATCTTGGTTATCTTGCTAATGTCTAATGATATTCAAAGTACTGTATTCTTCAGAGTATAAGATGCACCTTAGTTTTGTGGGAGGAATATAGGGAAAATAACATTTAGACTTATAGCATTTAGACTTATATACTGCTTCACAGTGCTTTACAGCCCCCTGTAAGCGGTTTACAAAAAGGAAGCATATTGCCTCCAACAATCTGAGTCCTCCTTTTATCAACCTTGGAAGGATGGAAGACTGAGTCAACCTTGAGTTAACCCAACTAGAGCACAAGCTTGGAAGCATAGACTTCTGTCAGAAGAAGTGGAGATTTTTTAAACTTTTTTTTCCTCTTTTCTGTTTTGCTCTTGTGGTTTTTACTCCGTTAAAAAAAAGTTCTTCAATAAACATTATTTTTAAAAGAGGGAGAATGCAATGGCTAGAACAACTAGAAGCTGGAACGCATGGCTGCTAATTCCATTTATTCTTCTCCATGAAGATGAGGAGATCTTGCATAAGGTCTCACTGTGAGGACTAATAGAGGAAGGAAGATACAGTGGTACCTCTACTTACAAATGCCTCTACTTACAAACTTTTCTAGATAAGAAGCGGGTGTTCAAGATTTTTTTGCCTCTTCTCAAGAACCATTTTCCACTTACAAACCCAAGCTTCCGAAACTGTAACCAGAAAAGGCAAAGAGAAGCCTCCATGGGGCCTCTCTAGGAATCTCCTGGGGGAAAACAGGGTCAGAAAAAGGTGGGGAGAAGCCTCTGTGGGGCCTCTCTAGGAATCTCCTGGGAGGAAACAGGGCTGGAAAAGGCAGGGGCCTCTCTAGGAATCCATGGGGCCTCTCTAGGAATCTCCTGGGAGGAAACAGGACCTCCACCCTCCCTGTGGTTTCCCCACTCGCATGCATTATTTGCTTTTACATTGATTCCTATGGAAAAAATTGCTGTTTCTTACAAACTTTTCTACTTAAGAACCTGGTCACGGAAAGAATTAAGTTCATAAGTAGAGGTACCACTGTAGTTAAAAAAGAAATACTTCCAAATGTACTAATCTAACCAGAGCTTGAGAAATAAGGCAGAAGATCAATTAAAAATCTGTGAATGAATAAACAATTACCTAGGAGTGTACACACAGCTGATCCACCTGGGATTGTAACAACAACACAAAAGCAGTACAGGTCATATGTTCAGTAGACTTGATATGCGAACTACAATGCCAATATTTCACAGGTGTGTGCGAGTGTCTGGTATGTTACCAACAAACACAATGGTGTGGGCGGCTGCTAAGTAGGAGATGATGTTTCCTTAAATCTCTGAAGCATTTATTCCGGGGTGTAAATTTATATCCATGTCATATTGAAAAGTTTAGTTGCTTCTTCTCAATAACTCAGTAACCCAGAGAGACTTTGTAATATGTTTCTGGAAACTTCAGTATGGCTTTCGGTGCCCCATTGCTAGATAATCTAATTGAAAGGGTCACGTTATATTATGCATTAGTTTTATGGATTTAGAGAATGGAATGTCTGCTATTGTTATGTAAATGACCTCAAATTAGAGATACAGAAGCTGTTGCAAACCATCTTTAGGCCATAACATTACAGGATCCTAAAATGAGAACAGCAGAAAAGACAAAGGACACAGTGGTATTCATTCATATGAAAGCTGGAGTAAATAAAGACTTTTACAATGAGTAGAAAAATAAGAGAAACTATGTCACAGCTGAGGCTTTTATAGCCAACATGATTTTTTTTTTTACACAAGATCAAAAAGTCACTTCTAATTGAGTTTAGCTCCTGGTATTTTATCCTCACTGTGATCTTGGAGGGAATGTTTTGTCATTTTCCGCTTTTAATTCTGAGATTTCCGTGGCAATCCCAAAGCATGTTTCTTCCAACTCATAGATAATAGCAGTTCAATAGGGCATCCCTCAACTATGGGATGCCCTATTGGGTTGATGGCATGGGAGAAGATAAGAGAGAAGGTTACAGATGTCCAAATGCATACAATGTAGTATGGGGTGGGTTCTACTTAACTTCCCCACCAATTTGCATCATAACAGAAGATTTTATTTTATTTTATTTTATTTTATTTTATTTTATTTTATTTTATTTTATTTTATTTTATTTTATTTTATTTTATTTTATTTTATTTTATTTTATTTTATTTTATTTTATTTTATTTTATTTTATTTTATTTTATTTTATTTTATTTTATTTTATTTTATTTTATTTTATTTTATTTTATTTTATTTTATTTTATTTTATTTTATTTTATTTTATTTTATTTTATTTTATTTTATTTTATTTTATTTTATTTTATTTTATTTTATTATTTTATTTTATTTTATTTTATTTTATTTTATTTTATATCTATCTATCTATCTATCTATCTATCTATCTACCTACCTACCTACCTACCTATCATCTATCTATCTATCTATCTATCTATCTATCTATCTATCTATCTATCTACCTACCTATCATCTATCTATCTATCTATCTATCTATCTATCTATCTATCTACCTACCTACTTACCTACCCATCATCCATCTATCTATCTATCTATCTATCTATCTATCTATCTATCTATCTATCATCTATCTATCTATCTATCTACCTACCTACCTACCTACCTACCTACCTACCTATTTATCTATCATCTATCTATCTATCTACCTACCTACCTACCTATTTATCTATCATCTATCTATCTCACATCCTGGACATAAACTGTTTCAACTCCTACCCTCAAAACGTTGCTGTAGCTCACTGCATGCTAAGACAATTAGACATAAGAACAGTTTTTTCTTGAACGCCATCACTCTGCTAAACAAGCATTTCCCTCAACACTGTCAAGCTATTTACTAACTCTGCACTACAATTACTACTAGTTTTTTCTCATCATTCCTATCACCCATCTCCTCCCACTTATGACTGTATGACTGTAACTTGTTGCTTGTATCCTTAAGATTTTTATTAATATTGATTGTTTCCTGATTGACCTCTATGACAATCATTAAGTGTTGTACCTCATGATTCTTGAGAAATGTATATTTTATTTTATGTACACTGAGAGCATATGCACCAAGACAAATTCCTTGTGTGTCCAATCACACTTGGCCAATATTCTATTCTATTCCATTCCATTCCATTCCATTCCATTCCATTCCATTCCATTCTGGATTTTAATTTTGCCTGTTAGGTTTATTTTGATTGGGAAACTTTCAAGAGCGTTGTGGACTCATTGGCCAGTGTTATGTAGACTACTAGCATTGGTTTGCCTGTAGCTGGACTTAACTGGGACAGTTCCAGGTGTTTGGTGAAGGGAGTTGCCGGGCAATATTAATAAACCACTAAACCACAGTTACATGTGTGTGTGAGAGAGAGCAGGACAGCACAACCATAAGGTTGCAGGTTACCAGCTCTCCATAATACT
The DNA here is from genome assembly GCF_031021105.1 of Erythrolamprus reginae. NCBI lineage: Eukaryota > Metazoa > Chordata > Lepidosauria > Squamata > Dipsadidae > Erythrolamprus > Erythrolamprus reginae. Next base: position 108,710,126 of record NC_091954.1, read on the forward strand.
GTATTGTACGGCACAAGACAAAAACAGTGCAGTTAGTACTAACCAAGGGTTAATGATAGTGTGATGTTTGTAAAAGAAAGTAAATATCTTGAAAATTCATCCCGGGGAAAGTCAGTGCAAGTCAAGAAATTGCAATGCACAAATTTATAATGTTGCTCACAGCTAGCCCTGTTTATGCACCACATTTTTCCATTAGATTAGCACCCAAATCATTGGTGAATCACTATTCAAAAGAAGAAGAACACTCCGAAGAAACAGTGAGCTTGATGTTTCTTCTGCACACTCCGCAGCTTCATTCAATTGCACTTATTCTTTGAAATCTTTGAGGCTGAATTAACACTATAATTTCTGATAAAACTCTCCTTCAGTTCTTGATATAAAAAGATGAAAACCTCCCAGGAAGTCAAGCTTTCAAAATGTGGGATCCACCTCCCAATTACCATTACCAAGTTCCCATCATTCCATTTAGGATTCAAATTCACCAAAAATCAGATTGGTGCTCAGTCAAATATCTATCTCTACCTCTCTACCTCTCTATCTCTATCTCTCTATCTCTCTATCTCTCTATCATCTCTCTATCATCTCTCTATCTCTCTATCTCTCTATCTCTCTATCTCTCTATCTCTCTATCTCTCTATCTCTCTATCTCTCTATCTCTCTATCTCTCTATCTCTCTATCTCTCTATCTCTCTATCTCTCTATCTCTCTATCTCTCTATCTCTCTATCTCTCTATCTCTCTATCTCTCTATCTCTCTATCTCTCTATCTCTCTATCTCTCTATCTCTCTATCTCTCTATCTCTCTATCTCTCTATCTCTCTATCTATCTCTCTATCTCTCTATCATCTCTCTATCTCTCTATCTCTCTATCTCTCTATCTCTCTATCTCTCTATCTCTCTATCTCTCTATCTCTCTATCTCTCTATCTCTCTATCTCTCTATCTCTCTATCTCTCTATCTCTCTATCTCTCTATCTCTCTATCTCTCTATCTCTCTATCTCTCTATCTCTCTATCTCTCTATCATCTCTCTATCATCTCTCTATCTCTCTATCTCTCTATCTCTCTATCTCTCTATCTCTCTATCTCTCTATCTCTCTATCTCTCTATCTCTCTATCTCTCTATGTCTTATAATATTTTTTTTCTCTCTCCCCCCCCACAGACTGTTTTTTTAAAGTGTAGATGTGCCACTGTCCTAAACTCTTGGTAGATGAAGATTTCAGAATGAAGATTAGAAGAATTTGTTTGTCTGTCTGTCTGTCTGTCTGTCTGTCTGTCTGTCTGTCTGTCTGTCTGTCTGTCTGTCTGTCTGTCTATCTATCTATCTATCTATCTATCTATCTATCTATCTATCTATCTATCTATTAGATTTGTATGCCACCCCTCTCCGTAGACTCGGGGCGGCTAACAACAATAAGAAGAAACAGCACAAAACAAATCTAATATTTAAATTACTAAAAGCCCTTATTTAAAAACCAAGCATACACACAAACATACCATGCATAAATTGTATAGGCCTAGGGGGAAGGTATATCTCAATTCCCCCATGACTGACGACAGAGGTGGGTTTTAAGGAGCTTACGAAAGGTGAGGAGGGCGGGGGCAATTCTGATCTCTGGGGGGAGTTGGTTCCAGAGGGCCGGGGTCGCCACAGAGAAGGCTCTTTCCCTGGGCCCGGCGAAACGACATTGTTTAGTTGACGGGATCCGGAGAAGGCCCACTCTGTGGGACCTAACTGGTCGCTGGGATTCGTGCGGCAGAAGGCGGTCCTGGAGATATTCTGGTCCGATGCCATGAATGTTGAAGAATGTTGCATCATCATCATCATCATCATCATCATCATCATCATCATCATTATGAATTTTAAAGAAGGATAGGATAGGATAGGATAGGACAGGACATAATAGATCCGAGAAATCTACTCTATGATTAGAAAATTTTATTGGCACGATGTTTTTTTATTTTCAATCCTATCTTACCAAGTTTTTTCAGATGTGGCTTGTTACTGACTGGCCTAGGTTAAGCTACCTGGCTTTATGCTTAAGTCAAAACTAGAACTCATGGTCTCCCAGATTTTTTTTGCCTAATCTCTTAACCACGACACCCAACCGGCTCTTGCTATGCACATGCCTCATTACCTTATTTCATAGATTCTCATTGATTGGTATCTCTGCAGCTAAATTCGAAAGAATAGTCTTCATTAGCTTATCTCATATATAAGGTCTCAACACATTAATATAAGTTTCAGCGATGTATTAAAACATGGCAGAACTCACCATAGAATGTAAAATAAAACAATTTTGCTTTCAAAGCACAGGTATAATTGGTACGTTAATTGCAGTCAATCTTTCCTCCCTCAATATTATTAACCTCTTGGTTTTCCTCCAGCGTGGCAAGCAGAGGGATCATTCTTTCATACTTTCTTGAGAAGGAGATTAAATAATAAGCACAAATGAAGTCCAAATCCAGTACGACACACACACACACACAAACACACACGCACAGAGAAAAGATACGTCTCCCAGCTGTCTAACTAATACATCCCGAGTCTAAGATAGCTATCAAAGCTGTCATTCGGCAGTTGAGACTTGGAATTATAGCAATTATGACAGTTTGTGCCAATAGCCAGGAGGTGGGGATTTTTTGATGTGGTTAAAAATAACATCTGTTTTTTAAAAAAAAAAACCCCATAAAAATTACATTACATTGTGCTAATTTTCTGATAAGATAATGTCGAAGCTGGGTTGTAAGTCTTCCAGCTTCCACTTTTCAATTAGAAATCTTCCCTTCTGGGCTTTGCCAACTCGTCTCTGGGATCTGATTTCATTCGGAGAGGTTCGTTTTGTTTTTCACTTTCTTAATTAATTGTTTTGTAGAGGTCTTGCCTTTCGAGCCAATTTCAATCTTCCAGACTCATTAACGGACCCCGACCGCCACGATGTGACATAAAAGACGCCGTGGGTTTCGTTCTTGTTGCCGCACGAAAAACTAGGCGGCTAAAACCAAATAGCTGCGCGTCTTCATGGGAGATTAAATAGCAAGAGATTTGCAACTGGTAGGCAAATAAGACTGAAAATTAAGTTTTGTTTTTTTTAATAAACTTTACTGATTTTCAGTAAAAAAGACATACAAACTTACAAACATTTAAACACATATTAGGGGTTACAATTACCCCTCTTTTCTTGAAGTCAATTTTTAATACAGAAAAAAGGATAAAATCTTAAATCTTTAAATCAAACTAATATTCTAATTGAAAAGAAGAACTTTGTTTACATATTCTAATAAACATAGAGTTAAATTGATAAAAAAAAGGAAGCCAACAACAGTAACAACAGCAAAAAATATCAATAACATTTAATTATATTCATACCGTTTTCGTTACCTTATTTTCAACTTATTCTTATCTATCCATGTATAAACTTTATCCCAAATAATATAAAAATCAGATTCTTCTTGATCATTCAGCCTTCTCGTCATCATATCCATCTCTGCACAATCCAATATTTTTTTAACTACATCCTCTTTTTTTTATTATTTAAGTTTTATAGTAGAGTGGCACCTCTACCCACAAACGCCTCTACTTACAAACTTTTCTAGATAAGAACTGGATGTTCAAGATTTGTTTTGCCTCTTCTCAAGAACCATTTTCCACTTACAAGCCCGAGCATCTGAAACTGTAACCAGAAAAGTAGAAGGGAGAAGCCTCCGTGGGGCCTCTCTAGGAATCTCCTGGAAGGAAACAGGGCCGGAAAAGGTGGGGAGAAGCCTCTGTGGGGCCTCTCTAGGAATATCCTGGGAGGAAACAGGGCCAGAAAAGGTGGAGAGAAGCCTCCGTGTGGCCTCTCTAGGAATCTCCTGGGAGGAAACAGGGCTAGAAAAGGCGAGGAGAAGCCTCTGTGGGGCCTCTCTAGGAATCTCCTGGGAGGAAACAGGGCCAGAAAAGGTGGAGAGAAGCCTCTGTGGGGCCTCTCTAGGAATCTCCTGGGAGGAAACAGGGCCAGAAAAGGTGGAGAGAAGCCTCCGTGGGGCCTCTCTAGGAATCTCCTGGGAGGAAACAGGGCCAGAAAAGGTGGAGAGATGCCTCTGTGGGGCCTCTCTAGGAATCTCCTGGGAGGAAACAGGGCCGGAAAAGGTGGGGAGAAACCTCCATGGGGCCTCTCTACGAATCTCCTGGGAGGAAACAGGGCTAGAAAAGGCAGGGAGAAGCCTCCGTAGGGCCTCTCTAGGAATCTCCTGGGAGGAAACAGGGCCTCCACCCTCCCGGTGGTTTCCCCAATCGCACGCATTATTTGCTTTTACATTGATTCCTACGGGAAAAATTGCTTCTTCCTACAAACTTTTCTACTTAAGAACCTGGTCATGGAACAAATTAAGTTTGTAAGTAGAGGTACCACTGTATTTCAATCTCTGTACAAGCCAGGTGCCTGATTTGAGTGAACCAGCAAATTGGAATGGATAAACACAACAACCGCAATCTTGCCAAAGTGAAACTTGAAGATCTCCTTTAGAATTTGTACTTTACTCAATTGGTAAAGGTAAAGGTTACCCCTGTCCAGTCATGTTCAATTCTAAAGGGCAATGATTATACAGTAGGAGGGCAGTATTTGTTTTATTTATTAATTAATTTGATTTCTATGCCACCCTTCTCCTGAGACTCAGGGCGGCTCACAACATATAGAAATCTAAATAAAATTTATAGATTAAAATCCCAATAATTAAAAATTAACAATAGATGCATATATCACACATTCATTCATTGGGTGGGGCAAGGTGTTAAAATTTCAATGACCCCAGGCCTGCCAGCAGAGGTGGGTCTTTAAAAGCTTAGTGAAGGCAGGGAGAGTGGGGGCAGTAGAGATCTCTGAGGGGAGCTCATTTCAGAGGTCCAGGGCCACCACAGAGAAGGCTCTTCCCCTAGGTCCCACCAGATGACATTGTCTGGCTGACGGGACCTGGAAAACACCGACTCTGTGGAACCTGATCAGCCACTGGGATGTATCAGGCAGAAGGCGGCCTCATAAGTAATCTGGTCCCATACCATGTGTTCTGTCAGGCTCTCTGGTAGAATCCTCCCGAAAATTCACAGGTACAAATTTCAGACACACACATGTTTGAAAATTCTAAACAATGTTCTTTATAATGAAAATTCAAATAAACTAAGCCCTCTTTTGGTATAGCAAAGAGCACTCGTCTCCAAACAAACTGGTAATTTGTACAAGTCCCTTTTCAGTTCTGTGATACTTAGCTTGCAGCTGTGAGGCAATTCACAGTCCTTCTTTCACAAAGTGAAACACACTTTGCTCTGGTTTAGTTTCAAAGCGGGGGAAAATCAGCACACAAAAGGCCAAAGTCAGCAAAGTAGGCACGAAACACAACGATCAGATAATCCTCCACAATGGCCAAACCCACAGGCTGCTCTTTATAGCAGCCTCACTAATTACCACAGCCCCACCCAACCACAGGTGGCCTCATTTTCTTTGATAATAATCTCTCAGTTGTTGTTGCCGATGCATCGCTCTCCGCATGCATGGCTGTATCATTAACTCTTGTTCTGAATCCAAGGAGGAGCTAGATAATTGATCTCCTTCTGAGCTGTCTGCCACACTCTCCTCCTCCCTGTCACTCATGTCTTCTTGGTCAGAGGAGCCTTCATCAGCAGATTCCACCGGAGGGGGGGGGAGAAACAGGCCTGCAACATGTGGATGTCTCCCCCACATCCACAGTCCTTGGGGCAGGAGCTGGGCCAGAGCTAACCACAACACCCTGTAGGGCTTTATAGGTCACAACCAACATAGACTAGTAAAACTGTCATGATGTTTAACTGGCTGGAATGATGAAACAACTTTTTTTTTTGAACCAAAGTACTTCGAATGGGCTAACTTACAGAATGTCACAAAAAGAAATATGAGACCCATGACTCTTTTTAAAAATTATATATATTTATTGAATTTTTTTATTTTTGAGACCCATGACTTTTGAGGGAATGAAATTTGGAGAAGTTGTAGCTGCTTCAGTACTGTTGGCTGTTGCTGCGGATAAGTAGCCTTTGTCTTCAATGCTCTGTGACAGTGTCTCAGCCAGACTTGCAATCCCTTGCCCAGTGAAGGGATGCAAATACTTTTACTACCACACTGTGGGTGTGGCTTTTATTTTGTGGGTGTGGCTTATAGGCCATGTGACCAGGTGGGAGTGGCTTGACGATCATGTCACCGGGGTGGCTTAAAAGTCGAGTGACTGGCTTAAAGGTGGCCAACTTGAAGTCACTCACGTCAAGGGTTAGGGTTAGGGTGCCTGGCCTCTCCTCGCCTCAAAGAGATACAATTTCCCTATCTATTTACTATTACTGGACATACAAATATACTATTTAATTTATTTATTTTATTTATTCATTCATTTGTCCAATACACAAATACATAGGAAGAAAATAAACATGAAGTAATATATATAAGGATAAAAGTGAAAATAGAAGAGAAGATATATGAAAGGAAGAAAATATATATGATATATGAGATAAAGGAAAGACAATTGGACAGGGGATGAAAGGCACACTGGTGCACTTATGTACGCCCCTTACTGGCCTCTTAGGAACCTTGAGAGGTCAATCGTGGATAGTCTCAGGGAGAAATGTTGGGGGTTAGGGGTTGACACTATTGAGTCTGGTAATGAGTTCCACGCTTCGACAACTCGATTGTTAAAGTCATATTTTTTACGGTCAAGTTTGGAGCGGTTCGTATTAAGTTTGAATCTGTTGCGTGCTCTTGTGTTGTTGCGGTTGAAGCTGAAGTAGTCATTGACCGGTAGGATGTTGCAGCATATGATCTTGTGGGCAATACTTAAATCGTGTTTTAGGCGCCGTAGTTCTAAGCTTTCTAGTCCCAGGATTGTCAGTCTATTTTTGTAGGGTATTCTGTTTCGAGTGGAGGAGTGAAGGGCTCTTCTGGTGAAATATCTTTGGACGTTTTCAAGGGTGTTGATGTCTGAGATGTGGTATGGGTTCCAGACAGATGAGCAGTAGTCAAGGGTGGGTCTGGCAAAAGCTTTGTAGGCTCTTGTGAATAGTATGAGTATGTATGACATATTTCCACAGACATATTACACACAGGCACCCAAAAATATACATTATCTACTATATAAACTGTATATATATGTACACACACACACACACTAAAATTCTTCTAAAATTATATACATTCAACCTCATTTACTGCGATAGGACAAACCTACCCAGAGCCCAGAAGGGGAAAAAAGAAAAGAATATCAAACTTTTTCTACCCATTCTGCACCCATGAGCTGGGGTGGCGCAGTGGGTAGAGTGCTGTACTACAGGCCACTGAAGCTGACTGTAGATCTGAAGGTCAGCGGTTCAAATCTCATCACCGGCTCAAGGTTGACTCAGCCTTACATCCTTCAGAGGTGGGTAAAATGAGGACCCAGATTGTGGGGGCAATATACTGGCTCTGTTAAAAAAGTGCTATTGCTAACATGTTGTAAGCCGCCCTGAGTCTAAGGAGAAGGGCGGCATAAAGATCAAATAAATAAATAAATGAAGGAATGAATGAAGGAAGGAAGGAAGGAAGGAAGGAAGAAAGAAAGAAAGAAAGAAAGAAAGAAAGAAAGAAAGAAAGAAAGAAAGAAATAACTGACCGTACCCATAGAAGCCCATCACTGCCCTTGTCCATCCTGCAGCAGCTACTATCCTGCCTGTAGGGAAGGGAAGGGAAGGGAAACCTCCAACTCCCTCATCCAGATTCCCACAAGGAAATACAATGGGAAAGTCATTTGGAAGTTCCCACTGCTTTATTTTTATTTTTTTTTGCCTTGCATTGAGTCATTCTATTTCTTTTCTTAGGTAAAGAAATATTTCTGAAACGATGACCCAATGGAGTACAGGTTGTCTAGTCAGCTTTAAAATAGTTTGGGAGGTTTTTTCCCCCTTAAAGGAATAACTTTGCATTTGTCTCAGTTAAAATGCATTGTGTTATCTTCATCCCACTTCTCCAAACTTAATCTGTTTTCACATCACCTTCTACTCTCAGTTCTCTCAAAACCTAATTGCATATCTCCTGGAAGTCAATATGCCTTTCCTGTGCCACTGTAACATTATTCATGATGGACTACTGCCAAACTAAATTAAACGGCAAGATTTTGCAGGTAGAGTTGGGCATAAATTAACTTTTTTTAAAAAAAAGATCTTTCTGAAGCCTCAAGGACGCCTTGAACTCTTTTCCCTGCAATCCTGGGGAGGCGATCCTGACCTTAAATTGGATTTTGCCCAGTAATTTTTGGGTGTGAACGAACAGATTTGAATCAAATGCAAATGGTCAGACCGTCAAAGGAGAAAAAGAAACAACACTTTTTTTTTGCAGAGGAAAGTTTAAAAGATCTTAATTCACTTCCTTTAAAAGCTTTCGTGAACTTGCCAAACATATGTTACATATCTACTGAAGATAAAAGGGAAAAATGTCAACATAAAAGGCTCTGGGCCAGTTCAGGTTTTATTTTCCATGGCTAGCTGTTATTTTTTAACTTGGGGTCAAAAAATTCTAGAGCCCAACAAATATTGTCTTAATGAAGCCCAGAAGCCCCAATTAATTATTTATTTATTTACTTACTTACTTACTTACTTACTTACTTACTTACTTATTTATTGGTTTTATATGCTGCTCCTCTCCAAGTACTCGGTTGGCTTACAACATTTATTTATTTATTTATTTTGTTTATTTATTTTATTTATTTATTTACTTACTTACTTACTTACTTATTTATTTACTTACTTATTTATTCATTCATTTATTTAGTTAGTTAGTTATTTGTTTATTTAGTTATTTATTTAGTTATTTATTTAGTTACTTACTTACTTACTTACTTACTTACTTACTTACTTACTTACTTACTTACTTACTTACTTAGTTAGTTAGTCCAATACATAATACACATTGAAGAGAATAGATATGTAGAAATATAACTAAAGAAACGAATATAAGAAAAGATATAAAAGTATAGGTGAACAAATTTGAAAGGAAGAAAAGATAAATGAGATAAGGAGAGACAACATATAGAAGAAAACAATGCAGATATCCTAAATCCAATTAATTTAGACTAGTTAATCTAAAAATTCCAGTGACATTAAAAGGCAATCATTCCCATACAAACAGTAGACATGCAGTATATTACATTCATCGACCATTGGGATAGAGTCTAAATGGCCCCAAGCCTGGCGGTGTAGTTGAGTCTTCAGACTCTTGCGGAAGGCAAGGAGAAGAGAATAGAATAGAATAGAATTTTCTTGGCCAAGTGTGATTGGACAGACAAGGAATTTGTCTTGGTGCAGATGCTCTCAGCGTACATAAAAGAAAAAGATACATTTGTCAAGAATCATGTGGTACAACACGCACTGATTGTCATAGGGGTCAAATAAGCAATGAAGAAACAATCAATATTAATAAAAATCTTAGGATACAAGCAACAAGTTACAGTCATACAGTCCTGTGGGAGGAAAAGGATGATAGGAATGATGAGAAAAACTAGTAGAAATAGAAGTGCAGATTTAGTAAAAAGTCTGACAGTGTTGAGGGAATTATTTATTTAGTAGAGTTGGCGTCCGGGAAAAAGATAAGATACAGAAAATAGTATAAGGGCAGACTTGGTGGATCATGAGGTCTTTTTCTGCTGTCAATCTTCTATGTTTCTAAGAAATATGTGTACAAATGTACACATATACTGCTCAAAAAAGAAAAGGAACCCTCAAAGAACACATCCTAGATCTGAATGAATGAAATATTCTCATTGAATATTTTGTTCTGTACAAAGTTGAACGTGCTGACAACAGCATGTGGAATGGATTGTCAATCAGTGTTGCTTCCTAAGTGGACAGTTTGATTTCACAGAAGTTTGATTTACTTGGAGTTATATAGTGTTGTTTAAGTGTTCCCTTTATATTTTTGAGCAGTGTATATAACTTCTCACTTATGTCCCCCATCTGATAGCTCTGACTATTAAGATTCGCAAAGGATGATATCTTAAGGTTCTTCACTTTTTGTTTGCCTCCAGTTCTAGCACCACTATTATTTCCTTCTTTGTTGTTCAGCATATGCTAATGTCATGATGCCATTTGGGTGTTCCGGAAGGGGGAAAAAATGATTGGGTTTATGTGCTAAAAATAGGCTGTATCAAATGTCATCCTACAAATATCTTGGTGCAGCTGGCTGACTGGCTGCTAGTGGGGAGGAGGTCAACAAACAAGGCTTTCTTTTTTGAATGGCATAAATATATTTTGCCTCTTGGTCCCATCCATAGGAAGGCTACAGAGATGACAGACAGGGCAGGCTGATGCAAGGCCCGCCCCCTTTGCAGATGAGTGGAGCTTTCACTACAATGTTGCTGAACCAATTTACCTGTTTTGAATTGTCCTCTAGATAGGATTACCTCTTCAGGTATGGGATTATTTATCTGTTTAGCTTATTATTATTATTATTATTATTATTATTATTATTATTATTATTACTACTATTACTACTATTATTACTATTATTACTATCATTACTATCATTACTACTATTATTATTATTATTATTATTATTATTAATTATTAGGCTCTTCTCCAGTGAGCCCTTCCTTCCAATGAAGGACTGCAAAAAATTTTACTACCACACTGTGGCTGTAGCTTATTTTGTGGGTGTGGCTTGCTGGCCATGTGTGGCTTGCTGGCCATGTGACCAGGTGGGAGTGGCTTGATGATCATGTGACCAGGGGGTGGCTTAAAGGTAATGTGGCTGGCTTAAAGATGGCCAACTTGACGTCACTCAGGTCAAGGGTTTGGCTTAGGGTGCCTGGTCTCTCCTTGCCTCAAAGAGATACAACTTCCCTATCTATTTACTATTACTGAACATCAGAAATATACTATTTAATTCTATGTATATATGCCATATGTGTACATACATATTACACGCAGGCACACAAAAATATACATTATCTACTATATAAAATTATTATTATTATTATTATTATTATTATTATTATTATTTATTTTTTTTATTTATTCGATTTTTATGCTGCCCTTCTCCTTAGACTCAGGGCGGCTTACAACATGTTAGCAATTAGATTTGTATGCCGCCCCTCTCCGAGGACTTGTAACAGCTCATAACAGCAAAACACAATGTACAAATCTAATGTTAAAAGCAATTTAAAATCCTTCTTATAAAAACAATCACACAACCTAGCGAACCATACATGAAAAACCATAGTAGCTAATGCTGGGAAAGACGAAGGGGAAATGAAGAACGGGACGATGGAGAATGAGGTGGCTGGATGGAGTGACTGAAGGAGAAGGCGTGAGCTTAGATGGACTCCAGAGGATGGCAGAGAACAGGAAGGCCTGAAGGAACGTTGTCCAAGAGTTCCGGATGGGTCGCACACGACTTTGCAACTAACAACAACAACAAGCTACATGGCATCGGACCAGAATACCTACAAGACCATCTTCTACGGCACGAATCCCAGCTGCTAATTAGGTCCCACAGAGTTGGTCTTCTCCGGGTCTCGTCAACTAAACAATGTCATTTGGCAGGGCCCAGGGGAAAAGCCTTCTCTGTGGTGGCCCCAACCCTCTAGAATCAACTCCCTCCAGAGATTCTAACAGCCCCCTCCCTCCTCGCCTTCTGTAAAATGCTGAAGACTCACCTCTGTCGCCAGGCGTGGGGATGATTACCTCCCCCCTTCGTTGGGTTTTCTGACCTCTGTTGTATTATTAACTGGGTTGAATGTGTACGATTGTGTAGTTGGTGATTTTATGACACTGATTATGTTATATTAATGGTTTTTAATGTATTGTATTATTGGGTCCAAAGACGGGCTACAAGAATGGTGGAAGGTCTTAAGCATAAAACGTATCAGGAAAGACTTCATGAACTCAATCTGTATAGTCGGAGGACAGAAGGGAAAGGGGGGACATGATCGAAACATTTAAATATGTTAAAGGGTTAAATAAGGTCCAGGAGGAAAGTGAACACAAGAACGAGGGGACACAATCTGAAGTTAGTTGGGGGAAAGATCAAAAGCAACATGAGAAAATATTATTTTACTGAAAGAGTAGTAGATCCTTGGAACAAACTTTCAGCAGACGTGGTAGATAAATCCACAGTAACTGAATTTAAACATGCCTGGGATAAACATATATCCATCCTAAGATAAAATACAGAAAATAGTATAAGGGCAGACTAGATGGACCATGAGGTTTTTTTCTGCCGTCAGACTTCTATGTTTCTATATTTCTATGCTATCTTGTGAGCCGCCCCAAGTCTTTGGAGGGGGCGGCATACAAATCTAATAAATAAGTAAATAAGTAAATAAGTAAATAAGTAAATAAGTAAATAAGTAAATAAATAAATAAGTAAATAAGTAAATAAGTAAATAAGTAAATAAGTAAATAAGTAAATAAGTAAATAAGTAAATAAGTAAATAAGTAAGTAAGTAAGTAAGTAAGTAAATAAGTAAGTAAGTAAATAAGTAAATAAGTAAATAAGTAAATAAGTAAATAAGTAAATAAGTAAATAGGTAAATAAGTAAATAAGTAAATAAGTAAATGAATAAATGAATGAATAAATGAATAAATGAATAAATGAATAAACGAACAAACGAACAAACGAACAAACAAACAAACAAACAAACAAACAAACAAACAAATACAATTTCAGAGCTTTATGTTTCAATTTCTGGTTTACCGCAACCCAGGCAGGTCATCGGTGCTCATGATTCTTGGGGAGCCAAGAAAGTAAATAAGTAAATAAGTAAATAAATAAATAAGTAAATAAGTAAATAAGTAAATAAGTAAATGAATAAACGAACAAACAAACAAACAAACAAATAAACGAACAAACAAACAAACAAAAACAAATAAATAAATACAATTTCAGAGCTTTATGTTTCAATTTCTGGTTTACCCCAACCCAGGCAGGTCATCGGTGCTCATGATTCTTGGGGAGCCAAAAGGACTTTCCTGAAAGGTTCTTTTTTGACATCTGCCCTTACATTCTACATAGGTTTTTTTTTCTCCAGTGAATTTAATGGCTTAGCAAATGGGAGGGTGTGAGAAAATACTGAAAATAATTCCCTAGCATTATATTTTTAAGTGGTTTTCTCTCCTGCCTTTCAGGTATGGTATTGATTTATCTGATCATTTCAGCCAATGCATGGTTTCCCTCCAATGGGAGTTTGGCCTCTTCTTCTTCATTGCCCTGACTCTAATGGGTAATAGCCTTGCTCTCCTGACCTGCCGTTTTACAGTGCTTTTCTTAGTTCCAGTTTCATCTGCCTCAAAAGGATGCAGTGAAGATTGTATCTCCAGATTCATGAACAGACCTTGGGGTTTTTGATTAAAAAATAAAATAAAGAGGGTCCCTCAAGTCTCAACTCCGGCCTCCTCCTTCCCTTTCAAAGACAGGTTTATAGCTTCCTTATTTTACGGAGACGCCAATAGGATAGGATAGGATAGGATGGGATGGGATGGGATGAGGTGGGGTGGGGTGGGGTGGGGTAGAGTAGAGTAGAGTAGAGTAGAATAGAATAGAATAGAATAGAATAGAATAGAATAAAATAGTGAAGATTGGACTTAATCCCTGGATAGTTCAGTGGATTTCAAGCTGGCTGAAGCATAGACATCAGAGAGTTATTGTTAATGGCGAGTATTTTGAGCAGAGACAGGTTACAAGCGGTGTGCCACAAGGGTCTGTTCTGGGTCCTATTCTTTTTAATATGTTTGTGAGTGACATAGGGGAAGGTTTGGTAGGGAAGGTTTGCCTATTTGCCGATGACTCTAAAGTGTGCAGTAGGGTTGATATTCCTGGAGGGGTCTGTAATATGGTAAATGATTTAGCTTTACTAGATAAATGGTCAAAGCAATGGAAACTGCAGCTTAATGTTTCCAAATGTAAAATAATGCACTTGGGGAAAAGGAATCCTCAATCTGAGTATTGCATTGGCAGTTCTGTGTTAGCAAACCCTTCAGAAGAGAAGGATTTAGGGGTAGTGATTTCTGACAGTCTCAAAATGGGTGAGCAGTGTGGTCGGGCAGTAGGAAAAGCAAATAGGATGCTTGGCTGCATAGCTCGAGGTATAACAAGCAGGAAGAGGGAGATTGTGATCCCCTTATATAGAGCGCTGGTGAGACCACATTTGGAATACTGTGTTCAGTTCTGGAGACCTCACCTACAAAAAGATATTGAAAAAATTGAACGGGTCCAAAGACAGGCTACAAGAATGGTGGAAGGTCTTAAGCATAAAACGTATCAGGAAAGACAGAAGGAAAAGGGGGGACATGATCGAAACATTTAAATATGTTAAAGGGTTAAATAAGGTTCAGGAGGGAAGTGTTTTTAATAGGAAAGTGAACACAAGAACAAGGGGACACAATCTGAAGTTGGTTGGGGGAAAGATCAAAAGCAACGTGAGAAAATATTATTTCACTGAAAGAGTAGTAGATCCTTGGAACAAACGTCCAGCAGATGTGGTTGGTAAATCCACAGTAACTGAATTTAAACATGCCTGGGATAGACATATATGCATTGTAAGATAAAATACAGGAAATAGTATAAGGGCAGACTAGATGGACCGTGAGGTCTTTTTCTGCCATCAGTCTTCTATGTTTCTATGTTTCGAATAGAATAGAATAGAACAGAACACAATTTTTTATTGGCCAAGTGTGATGGGACACCCAAGGAATTTGTCTTGGTGCACGTGCTCTCAGTGTACATAAAAGAAAAGATAAGTTTGTCAAGAATCATAAAGTAAAACATGCTTTGGAAAGCATGAGTTGGAAAGAGCCATGGTGGTCTTCTAATCCAACCCTCTGCTTAGGCAGGAAACTTTACACCACTTCAGAGAGGTGGTTATCCAACATCTGCTTAAAAACTTCCAGTGTTGGAGCATTCACAACTTCTGGAGGCAAGCTGTTCCACCGGTTGGCCCATTGGGCCTTTTTTTCGCTATCTCCAGCCTTCATGAGGCTTCCCTGAAGTCCAGAGAGAGTGAAAAGGGCTGAAAATCAGCTGCAGATGACCTAGGGCTATGCTTCACGTACTCTCCAATGTGGCTCCATGTGCCACCTGTGGCATGGGTGGTATAGCTTTGCCATCACGGGCCGATCCAATAGTTGTTTATGCACCTGCTTGATCATCTGTTCTATCCTATGATGCAGCTACTTGCAGAAATGGCTAAAGGAGGTTTCATGTTGAACAAGAAATCTGGAGAAAGTAGCAGACTAACAGAACAACAGAGTTTATTTTATTTATTTATTTATTTATTTATTTATTTATTTATTTATTTGTTTGTTTGTTTGTTTGTTTGTTTGTTTGTTTGTTCGTTCATTCATTTATTTATTTGTCAAACAAGTATAGTATTATAGTACATATTAACATAACATAACATAAGTAGAACGTAGTAATAGAAAGGATAATAAGACAGTAGGACAAGGACATTAGGCACAAAAGTGCACTTATGCACGCCTTTGGAGTTGGGGGAAGCAACAACAGAGTCAGGTAATGAGTTCCAGGCAGTGACCACTCTATTGTTGAAATCGTATTTTCTGCAGTCAAGTTTGGAGCGATTTACATTCAGTTTGTATCTATTACGTGCTCTTGTGTTGTTGTTGTTAAAGGTGAAGTAGTCACTGACAGGGAGTTCATTATGATGTATGATTTTATGAACAACAGTTAAATCAGTTCGGAGATGACGTAGTTGTAAATTTTCTAGATTTAGTATTTGAAGTCTGGAGGAGTAGGGTAATTTGTTACGTGAGGAGGAGTGAAGGACTCTTCTTGTGAAGTATTTCTGGACTCCTTCGATTGTATTCATGTCTGATATGCAGTGTGGATTCCACACAGGTGAGCTATATTCTAGAATAGGTCTGACAAATGTTTTGTATGCTCTAGTTAATACATCGGTGTTTCTAGAGAAGAAGCTCTCTACATGGGGCTACCTTTGAAAAGTGTTTGAAAACTTCAGATCGTGCAGAATGCAGCTGCGAGAGCTATCATGGGCTTTCCTTAATACGCCCATGTCACACCAACACTCCGCAGTCTGCATTGGTTGCCGATCAGTTTCCGGTCACAATTCAAAGTGTTGGTTATGACCTATAAAGCCCTTCATGGCACTGGACCAGAATATGTCCGGGACCGCCTTCTGCCGCACGAATCCCAGCGACCAGTTAGGTCCCACAGAGTTGGCCTTCTCCTGGTCCTGTCAACTAAACAATGTCGTTTGGCGGGACCCAGGGGAAGAGCCTTCTCTGTGGCGGCCCCGACCCTTTGGAACCAACTCCCCCCAGGTATCAGAGTTGCCCCCACCCTCCTAGCCTTTCGTAAGCTCCTTAAAACCCACCTCTGTCGTCAGGCATGGGGGAATTGATACTTCCCTCCCCCTAGGCTTATAAAATTTATGCATGGTATGCTAGTATGTATGATTGGTTTCTAAATTGGGGTTTTAAATTAACTTAAATATTAGATTTGTTTACATTGTATTATTATTGCTGTGAGCCGCCCCGAGTCTGAGGAGAGGGGCGGCATACAAATCTGATTAATAAATAAATAAAGCTACCTAAGATTAGGTTTACAATTTTAAATGCTTTTTTGGCAACGCTGTTACAGTGGGCTCTAGCACCTAGGTCATTGGAAATCAGTTGGGAAAATAAGTTGGAGGAAAATAAGTCAGCTCCAATAACTTAATGCTTCTTTTGAGAGCTTGATGCCTTCCGAGGTATGCTAATGTCGTTGGCCCAAATTAAGACAAATGCTACCAGAGGCTCAACGATATCGGTTTCCCATTCCTGCTGTTCTTGAATGACGTTCCCTGTGGCTATAATTACCTTTAGTTGTTTTTCCCCCTTCTTTCTGCCAGCATAATCCAATTATAAACCAATAGCTAAACCCACAATATGTTTTTCTTGCTCCTCGAACTAGAGTATGTGCCAAGGAGGGCTCATAAAAATATGGCTTTCAGGATATCCGTGTTGTATCTAACACTTCTATGCCATTGGAGGCAAGTCGGGTCAAAGAACTAAGTATTAGATTCCTCGGAGACACATGCCTTTGGGTATGTGTTTGAATCGATTCCATAGACACATGTATTTGCGCATGTGTTTGTATTTCTTGGCACCTGCTGCAGCCAAAAAAGCTAATACAATCCTTGGTTGTATAAACAGAGGCATAGAATCAAAATTGTGTGAAGTATTAGCATCGCTTTATAAAACCTTAGTAAGGTCACACCTGGAATACGGCATCCAGTTTTGGTCACCCGCGTTACAATAAAGATATTGAGAATTTGGGGAAAAAAGTAAAGAAGAGCAACTAAGATGAATAAGGGCCTGGAGGCAAAAAACATTTTATTTTATTTTATTTTATTTTATTTTATTTTATTTTATTTTATTTTATTTTATTTTATTTTATTTTATTTTATTTTATTTTATTTTATTTTATTTTATTTTATTTTATTTTATTTTATTTTATTTTATTTTATTTTATTTTATTTTATTTTATTTTATTTTATTTTATTTTATTTTATTTTATTTTATTTTATTTTATTTTATTTTATTTTATTTTATTTTATTTTATTTTATTTTATTTTATTTTATTTTATTTTATTTTATTTTATTTTATTTTATTTTATTTTATTTTATTTTATTTTATTTTATTTTATTTTATTTTATTTTATTTTATTTTATTTTATTTTATTTTATTTTATTTTATTTTATTTTATTTTATTTTATTTTATTTTATTTTATTTTATTTTATTTTATTTTATTTTATTTTATTTTATTTTAATTTTATTTAATTTTATTTATTTTATTTATTTTATTTTATTTTATTTTAATTTATTTTATTATTTTAATTTATTTTATTTTAATTTATTTTAATTTATTTTTATTCATTTATTCATTCATTCATTCATTTAGCTATTTAGCTATTTAGCTATTTAGCTATTTAGCTATTTAGCTATTTAGCTATTTAGCTATTTAGCTATTTAGCTATTTAGCTATTTAGCTATTTAGCTATTTAGCTATTTAGCTATTTAGCTATTTAGCTATTTAGCTATTTAGCTATTTAGCTATTTAGCTATTTAGCTATTTAGCTATTTAGCTATTTAGCTATTTAGCTATTTAGCTATTTATTTATTCGATTTGTATGCCGCCCTTCTCCTTAGACTCAGGGCGGCTTACAACATACTGTATTAGCAATAGCACTTTTTAACAGAGCCAGTATATTGCCCCCACAACCAGGGTTCTCATTTTATCCACCTTGGAAGGATGGAAGGATGAGTCAACCTTGAGCCGGTGATGAGATTTGAACCGTCGACCTACAGATCTACAGTCAGCTTCAGTGGCCTGCAGTACAGCACTCTACTTGCTGCGCCACCCCGGCTCTGTGAAGAAGAACAGTTACAGGAATTCAGGAATTCTTGCCTTCAGGAATTCAGTCTAGAGAAAAGAAGGGCTAGGGGTGACAGGATGGCAGTATTCCAGTATTTGAGGGGCTACCACAAAGAAGAGGGCGGTCACCTTATTTTCCAAAGCACCAGAAAACAGGACAAGAAGCAAATTCTTCAAAAAACGATTTATTGGATACATCGTACTGGCACAAGTGGTGAAAGCCAGTAGGCGGCCCGCAAGTAATCTGGATTACTTAATATTTATTTATTTATTTCATTTATTTATTAATCAGATTTGTATGCCGCCCCTCTCCGCAGACTCGGAGCAGCTCACAGCAATAATAATACAATGCAAACAAATCTAATATTTAAGTTAATTTAAAACCCCAATTTAGAAACCAATCATACATACTAACATACCATGCATAAATTTTATAAGCCTAGGGGGAGGAAAAGTCTCAATTCCCCCATGCCTAACAACAGAGGTGGGTTTTAAGGAGCTTACGAAAGGCAAGGAGGGTGGGGGCAACTCTGATATCTGGGGGGAGCTGGTTCCAAAGGGTCGGGGCCGCCACAGAGAAGGCTCTTCCCCTGGGTCCCACCAAACGACATTGTTTAGTTGACGGGACCCGGAGAAGGCCAACTCTGTGGGACCTAACCGGTGGCTGGGATTCGTGCAGCAGAAGGCGGTCCCGGAGATATTCTGATCCGGTGCCATGAAGGGCTTTATAGGTCATAACCAACACTTTGAATTGTGACTGGAAACTGATCAGCAACCAATGCAGACTGCAGAGTGTTGGTGTGACATAGGCGAATTTAGGAAAGCCTATGATAGCTCTCGCAGCTACATTCTGCACGATCTGAAGTTTCCGAACACTTTTCAAAGGTAGCCCCATGTAGAGAGCATTACAGTAGTCGAGCCTTTAAGTAATCTGATGAGTATCCATCTGGGTAGACTCACTTCCCTAAAATGGGATTAAAGAGTCCTAGGCTTAAATTTAAACTTAACTTCCAGGAAATAAATTCCTTTAGTATTTAAATCCATAACTTATAACGGGAATTCTTCTGGTCTTTTGAATCTGGTCTAGCAAATAGGGGGGGGGGGATGAAAGTTTCCTATTCCTTAATATTAGTTATCACATATAGTTGACCTTCATGCGAGCGAAAAATCTATGTGGTCACTGCGAGTTGACATTGGCTTGATTGTATATAATCAATCAATCAATAGCTGGCACAGTTGGCCCAGGAAATATAAAAGAAATACGGCGTTAAGTCAATACACCTGATTTTTTTAAATAGTTCAACTCAGCACAAAGCAGCTGAAGCGGAAACCAAGTTGGAAACAGATGCAACTAAATCTGAGCAGCAAGCCTCGGCTTGTAGGGCAGAAAACGTTGGTGGAAAGGAGGGGTGGGTTCTAACTTACCTGGCCGCCGGTTCGCTTCCTCCCACGTTGCAAAAATTTGGCTTATGCGCAAAAGCAAATTGTTTTGCCGGGCTCTCTGGTAGGAGCTTCCTGAAAATTAAAGGATACAAATTTCAGACACACACACGTTTGAAAATTCAAAACAGTGTTCTTTATCACAAAATTCAAAATAAACTGAGCACTCTTTTTGTATTGCAAAGAGCACTCGTCCCAAAACAACCGGGTAGTCTGTACAATTTCCCTTAATCAGTCTTTAAGTACTTAACTAGCAGCTGTGAAAAAACTTCACACCCCTTCGAAAAATCAACAAAGTCAAGGCACAATTCTTGAAGAACTGCGATCAGATACTCTTCCACAACGGCCAAACCCACACGCTGCTATTTATAGCAGCAGCCCTAATTACTGGAGCCCCACCCAAACACAGGTGGCCTTTCTTATCTCCTGTAATATGTCCTTACTTGGTCTCTTCTACGCATAATTCTGCATTTGCATGGGTCCAAAACGTCTTCATCTGAATCAATGGAAGATAAGGGAGATTGACTGCCTTGGCTGTGTGCCAAGCCCCCCTCTTCCAAGTCACTGCCACCTTCTTCTTCGTCCGAGGAAATTAAACTCTGAACTGACTCTGTCGGCAATAACACAGGCCTATGACATGTTGAAGTTTCCCCTGCATCCACCTCCACATTCCCTGGGGCAGGAGCTGGGCCAGAGCCAACCACAACAGCAAATATAGAAAGAAAAGCCAAAGCCAAAATGGCGGCACATGGACAGTGACAACAATGTAGCTTTTGCAAATGCGCAAAAGCAAAAACCAGCAAAAATCCTCCCCCACAAATTCCAATAAAAAGATGGCAGCATCCATAGATCGGCACTGGCAGACCCAGCTCTGTGACATCACTACCAGTTTACTGCAGGTTCTATAGAATCGGTGCTAACTGGGTGGAACCCACCTCTGGTAGCAAGCATCAACAATGCAGATTAATGCAAAAGGTATTCCCAGATTGCATATTTCTTTCTCACTTTTGCAGCACCGTAATACACAACTAAATACACGACTAAATATACCCTAATACACAACTATATAGAAACATAGAAACATAGAAGTCTGACGGCAGAAAAAGACCTCATGGTCCATCTAGTCTGCCCTTATACTATTTTCTGTATTTTATCTTAGGATGGATATATGTTTACCCCAGGCATGTTTAAATTCAGTTACTATGGATTTATCTACCACGTCTGTTGGAAGTTTGTTCCAAGGATCTACTACTCTTTCAGTAAAATAATATTTTCTCATGTTGCTTTTGATCTTTCCCCCAACTAACTTCAGATTGTGTCCCCTTGTTCTTGTGTTCACTTTCCTATTAAAAACACTTCCCTGCACCCTAATACACAACTATATGCACCCTAATACGCAACTAGGTCTAGAAAGCTTAGAACTACGACGCCTAAAACACGATCTAAGTATTGCCCACAAAATCATATGCTGCAACGTCCTGCCTGTCAATGACTGCTTGAGCTTCAACCGCAACAACACAAGAGCACGCAACAAATTGAAATTTAATATTAATCGCTAAAAGCTTGACTGTAAAAAATATGACTTTAGCAATCGAGTTGTTGAAGCGTGGAACTCATTACCTGACTCAGTAGTGTCAACCTCTAACCCCCAATATTTCTCCCTTAGACTATCCACGATTGACCTCTCCAGAGGTCAGTAAGGGGCGTACATAAGTGCACTAGCCTGCCTTTCATCCCCTGTCCAATTGTCTCTCCTTATCTCATATATCATATATCTTTTCTTCCTTTCATATATCCTCTCCTCTACTTTTATATCTTTTCTTTATATATAATACTTCATGTATATCCTCTTCAATATGTATTGTGTATTGGACAAACAAACAAACAAACAATAAATAAATAAATAAATAAATGACAGACAGACAGACAGACAGACAAACAGACAGACAAACAAACAAACAAACAAACAAATAAATAAATAAACAAATAAACAAATAAATAAATAAATAAAATAACTAAAAGCTTTGAAAACATCATTTAGAGGCTCATAGATATCTGAATCGTTAGGGGAAGAAGAGCTAGAAGATGGAGGTCAATTCTTAACTTTTAGAAAGTTGTTTTTATTTTCCCAAAATTCCAGAAGCAGCAGAAGCCATTTATATATCTTTTTTTCAACTTGCCAGCTGTGGTCAAACACAGTTCCCAAATTTTAGTTTTTTTGCATCTTTGCACTTTGATATCTATTGGCTTTGTAGGAAGTTAACACCCACCACCCCTCTCTAGAAGAAGGAAATATTAAAAAGGCAGAATATTATAGCTTCCTGGTTGAGAAAAGGAGAAATAAGCTCTTGGAAAGCAGCCCCCACCTTTGCTAATAGCCCTAGAAAGACTAATGCCAACCTATCTATTTATTTTATTTGTCAAACATGTATAGGATAGTAGTTTGTATAAACATAACATAATATAAGTAAAAGGTAATGATAAAAGAGGACAATAGGACAGTAGGGTGGTAGGCATAATGCTGCACTTATGCACACCCCTTACAGACCTCTTAGAAACAGTGAGAGGTCAACTGTAGACAATCTAAGGTTAAAGTTTTGGGGGTTTGGGGAAGAAACCACAGTCAGGTAGTGCATTCCAGGCATTGATCACTCTGTTGCTGAAGTCGTATTTTCTGCAGTCGGGTTTAGAGCCGTTTACATTTAGTTTGAATCTATTACGTGCTCGTGTGTTGCTGCGGTTGAAGGTGAAGTAGTCATTAACAGGAAGGACATTTTGATGTATGACTTTATGAACTACAGTTAGATCAGATTGGAGGTGACATAGTTGTAAATTGTCTACTTCCAATATTTCAAGTCAGGTGGAATAAGGTATTTTGTTGTGAGTGGAGGAATGAAGGACTCTTCTTGTAAAATATTTCTGGACTCTCTCAATTGTATATACAATGGGGGTTCCAGGCGGGTGAGCTGTATTCCAGAATTGGTCTAACAAACGTTTTGTATGCTCTGTTTAGCAATGCAATGTTGCCACAAATGAAGCTGTGTAAGATTAGATTAATAACTCTTAGTGCTTTTTTGGCAATGTTGTTTCAGTGGGCTCTGGCACTTTGGTCATTGGATATGAGTACTCCAAGGTTTTTGACAGAGTGAGGGTCATCTACAAAGTTTGTTTCCTCTACAAAGACAAAATCTGGCCCATTGTATCTACAAAAGACTTTCATCTCCAGGCTGACAGGAGTAGTCCTCACTCAAAGATCCAAACCAGGACAAAGCCAGTAAGCCATAATAGGAATTGCCCAAAACCCCTTCATTACATCACCCAGCAAGATTCAACCAAGCCTGGGACTCAAGACAATCTATAAAGTTACTCCTATATGGCAACCGATCAGAATACATTTCTTACACAGGAACAGGAAGCTCCAAGGCAGGGGCAAGGGAGGTTATAAATCTCTCTCTCTGTGTATCTCATCCATGTACACAGGACCTCAAACCATGTGGTCCTATCCACCATTAAACCATCTTAGAACTACGATGCCTTAAACATGATCTAAGTATTGCCCACAAGATCATATGCTGCAACTTCCTGCCTGTCAGACTACTTCAGCTTCAACCACAACAACACAAGAGCACCCTCGAAAATATCCAAAGATACATCATCAGAAGAGCCCTTCACATCTCCACTCGAAACAGAATACCCTACGAGTCTAGACTTAAAATCATGGACCTAGAAAGCTTAGAACTAAGATGCCTTAAACATGATCTAAGTATTGCCCACAAGATCATATGCTGCAATGTCCTGTCTATCAAAGACTACTTCAGCTTCAACCACAACAACACAAGAGCACACAACAGATTCAAGCTTAATATTAACCGCTCCAAACTTGACTGTAAAAAATAAGACTTTAGTAATCAAGTTGTCGAAGCGTGGAACTCATTACCTGACTCCGTAGTGTCATCCCCTAACCCCCAACATTTTACCCATAGACTATCCACGGTTGACCTCTCCAGATTCCTAAGAGGTCAGTAAGGGGCGTGCATAAGCACACTTGAGTGCCTTCTGTCCCCTGTCCTATTGTCTCTCCTATATCCCATATACCTTCTCTTCTATCCCTATATCTTTCTTCTATTCTCTCATCGATTTATTTTATCCTATATTCTCTCTTCTATTCTTTTTCTAATACTATTTCCTCAAAGGTGTCCTCTATTACCTTCATTGTGTATTATTGTATTGGACAAAACCAACCAATAAATAAATCTTTCCAATCAGCCTCCATGTTTCCAGTGTCTTTCTTCCCACTTGGAACCGAAACCAGATGGACATTCATTCATTCATTCATTCATTCATTCATTCATTCATTCATTCATTCATTCATTTATTTTGTCCAATACATAATACACATTGAAGAGAAAGATATGTAATAATATAAGTAAAGAAAAGAATAGAAGAAAAGATATAAAAGTATAGGTGAACATATTTGAAAGGAAGAAAAGATAAATGAGATAAGAAGAGACAATTGGACAGGGGACGGAAGGCACACTGGTGCACTTATGCACGCCCCTTACTGACCTCTAAGGAACCTGGAGAGGTCAATCGTGGATAGTCTAAGGGAAAAATGTTTGGGGTTAGGGGTTGACACTGCTGAGTCAGGTAATGAGTTCCACGCTTCGACAACTCGGTTGCTGAAGTCATATTTTTTACAGTAAAGTTTGGAGCGGTTAATATTAAGTTTGAATCTGTTGCGTGCTCTTGTGTTGTTGTGATTGAAGCTGAAATAGTCATTGACATGTAGAACGTTGCAGCATATGATCTTGTGGGCAATACTTAGATTGTGTTTTAGGTGACGTAGTTCTAAGCTTTCTAGACCTAGGATTGATAGTCTGCTTTCGTAGGGTATTCTTTTTTGAGTGGAAGAGTGAAGGGCTCTTCTGGTGAAGTATCTTTGGACATTTTCAAGGGTGTTGATGTCCGAGATGTGGTATGGGTTCCAGGCAGATGAACTGTATTCAAGGATGGGTCTGCAACTTTCTCACATATTCAACAGAATTGCTTAATTCAAATCACAGACACCACACACACAAACACACACACACACAAACACAAACACAAACATTAGGACAATTCGATTAAATATAATAAAATTAAATAATGAGATAAAAGGGAAAAGAAAAAAAGAAAGAAAGCCCACTTCATAATCCAATAAGGCAAAAAGGATACAACACTCTGGGTGCTTTATGCAGCACACTACACAATGTGTTGAAAAGCTCAGGTCCAAAGTTTTGTGTGTTTGTGAGTGTTTGACATTTCTGACTCCCAGTGACTGCCTGGATTAGTCGTTGGCAGTTTACTTGGCAAGATTTCCTTGGCTTCAAGTTCCTTCTTCATACAACTGAGATAGAGAGACCGGCCCAAAGTCACCCAGCTGGTTTTGTGCCTAAGGCATGACTATACACTCACAATCTCCTGTTCTTTAGACTGATACCTTAACCCAGTGTTTCTCAAATACAGTATTCCCTCGATTTTTGCGGGTTCGAACTTTGCGAATAGCCTATACCACGGTTTTTCAAAAAATATTAATTAAAAAATACTTTGCGGGGTTTTTTCCTATACCACGTTTTTTCCCACCCAATGATGTCATATGTCATCGCCAAACTAATAATTTTTGCAAATAAATAACAAAAAAATAATAATTATTGTTAATAAATAATTATGTTGATAAATATCAGAATCACTAAGTGTCTTATTCAATGGTGAGTAAATGGTTGTTAAGGGAATGGGAAATGGTAATTTAGGGGTTTAAAGTGTTACGGGAAGGCTTGTGATACTGTCCATAGCCAAAAATGGTGTATTTACTTCCGCATCTCTACTTCGCGGAAATTCGACTTTTGTGGGTGGCCTCGGAACGCATGCCCTGCAGAAATCGAGGGAACACTGTAGTGCTGGGGGGATGCGGAGTGATGCCAGGGGGGGGCACGTGATCCCAGGGAATGTCCTTTTTTTTTTTGCTGCAGAGGTAGGGGTTTTTTTGCACGAAACAATAGCACACAGCACAGAGTAGGAGATACAAAATGCATATAACAAACCCTTAAGAGGCACCATGGAAAAAGATCCTGCTCAAAAAAATAAAGGGAACCCTTAAACAACAGAATATAACTCCAAGTAAATCAAACTTCTGTGAAATCAAACTGTCCACTTAGGAAGCAACACTGTTTGACAATCAAGTTCATTTTGTTGTCAGCACATTCAGCTTCGTACAGAACAAAGTATTCAATGAGAATATTTCATTCATTCAGATTTAGGATGTGTTATTTGAATGTACCCTTTATTTTTTTTGAGCAGTGTATTTAACGGGGATGAAAGGAAAGGATGAGAGAGACAGAGATAATGAGGAAGTCTCCTGAAAGCTAAGACAAGAAAATATGATAAATTGTATGTAGCGTTGGCTTTACTGTTAGTGATGGGCGAACTGAGCCCGCACAATTCGGGTCCGTACCGAATTTTGCGGTGTTCGGTATGCCAAACATGAACCCAAAAATTTTTCAAACTTCGAGCAAAGTTCGGGGTCGCGTTCGGCGTTCGGAGCTTTGACGTCACTGGAAGGTTGCTAAGGACGCCAAGGTGATCACTTCCTGGATTCCCTGAAATCCAGAAAGTAATCACCTTAGCGTCCTTAGCAACCTGCCAGTGATGTCAAAGCTCCATCCCCGGAATCTCTTCGTGGGAGGGATTCCCCGTTCGGGTTCGAGTTTGGGTTCAGTTTGGGTTCGGCCAAATTTTGCGTAAAATTCATCCAAACTTGCTGAACCCGAACACCGTTGGGTTCGCCCATCACTATTTACTGTGACTAAGATGGGAGACGAGGAAAGACCAATATATTCACTGAGTTTAAAAAATGTTGGGAGCGGACAACATGAAGCCAAATAAATTAAGGTGTCACCTACACACATTATACCCCAATCACGCTGATAAACCGCTTGATTTTTTTCAGCGAAAATATGCTGAACATTGCAAACAATCATCCTGGCGGAGAGTTGGAAGGGCACAAAATGTTTATTTCTTCCTGGGGAGGGGGCCTAAGAGAAAATAATTGAGAAACACTGCACTTAACCAATATACCAAACTGAGTATCCCGAGGCCCTGGAATTAATTTGCCATATTCTGTAAACTGCGAATAGCTTGGATTATTTTGGGAGATTATTTATCTGCTGGAAGGAATTTCACACACAATTCATTTGGAACTCCAAAGCAATTCTCGTGTGTACCATGTAGAAGGGAATAGAATTAGAATAGAATTCTTTATTGGCCAAGTGTGATTGAACACACAAGGAATTTGTCTTTGGGGCAGATGCTCTCAGTGTACATAAAAGAAAAAGATACATTTGTCAAAAATCATGTGCTACTACACTTAATGATTGTCATAGGGGTCAAATGAAGAAACATTCAATATTAATAAAAATCTTAGGATACAAGCAACAAGTTACAGTCATACAGTCCTAAAGTTATATTTATTTAGTAAAGTGACCCAATTTAAATCCAGCTCTGTGTCTGCGTTCTCACTCCGCTTCCGGCGCCAAGCATCTTTGAGACAGCCATGATCTGGATGACTGAGAATCTCCAGAGACATATAGCTACTAAGAAGTCGCCCATCTACTTTCCCCCTTCCTTAGTTGCTTCTACCGGGAGTCCCTCGGAGGCAAATCCTATTTACGCCTACTGTGTTCTATACATCCGTGGTGGGAGATGAAGAATAGAAGCAATAGGCTGCATATGCTGCAGAGCTAGCTATGAATAATGCATGCTTGAGAGCATTGTCGATGGGAGCAAAGTTTTCCCAAACACAAAACTTGATTGCCTGTCGCAACATATGCTGATGTGAACAACAGAGCAAAGCTAAATTAATATTGCGCAGTGCAGCTGTGACAAAATGGAGACTGAAACACTCTTTGCCATCCTAGGACATGGCCTCCCAAACATACAAGCCATACTTGTGGATGACAACCAGAGGCTGAGAAATACCATATTTTTCAGAGTATAAGGCACACTGGAGTATACGACGCACGTTAGTTTTGGGGGAAGGAAACAAGGAAAAAAGGTCACTTCCCCTCAGCAATTTGCTAAACGGCAAAGAAGCACAGATGATATACACGGTTTGCTATGTATTTCTGTGCATGTGTGCCTGACCTATAGAAATAGCAAAGAATTGGAGAAATGTACATTGCCCCAGAAGCGGAGCAAAGATGCTGAGACATTGTATGGATTAAATATAGGGTCATTTTATTAAATTAACATAAATTTAAATAATGTAACTTTAAATACGTAAATTTAAATATTTAAATTCAGCTATAACCAAAGACCTGCAGAGGCCAAAAACTAACGGGGCGGAAATTCCTGCCAGAACCTTCCTTGGCAACATTGGGCATAACTCCTTGCTGAACCAGGTGAAGGTAGCCACCTTCATCTGGATCCGAGCCCCGCCCCTTGGCGTGTGGGAGGAGCTCATCCTCCAATCCCCCAAGGGAAATTGGATCCGGTGAGTCCCATGGGCATCCTGTCTCAAATCCCCGACGTTGTGATAACCTCTGGTTCCTGGAGAGAGGCGGTCCATCACCTTTTAAAAAGATGCCCAAAGGAGCATGCGCGGTTGTTCCTACTGCCCCTAACCTGCCAACCCCAGTGATCAAAGGGAGGCCTAAATCTAAAATCTATGTGCGCCGCACCCCCTAACCATTCCATCCCTACCGTCAGCGTGGAATAGGCAAAAAAATGGCCGCCTCTAAAGGGGAGGTCACAAAAAATTCCTATTCGGCCCCAAAGTGACCTCTTTCAGACACACTGTTGATAGCGGAGGGCAGGCGGGTGTTCGCTTCGAGTACCAGCCGAGCAAGGAGGAGGTCCTGTTCGGACCGCCCTTAAATAGGGCGATCCAGGACCTCCCCCAAGGTCCAGCAGGCAGCGCGCCACCTTGGCGCGCTGCCAAAAGCCGAACTTCTGGTTTCACCGGAAACCAGAAGTTCGGGACTCCAAGGAGCCGAAGCAGCGTCATCCTGCTCCGGGGGCAATTTCGGCCGGTGTTTTAAACCGCCGGTCATGCATTTATGGTGCTATATTAATATCAGAAAGTTTTCTTAAATGTAGTCACACAAATTCTTCTCAATTATTTAAATGGATCTGCTCCAAACATGACTAAGTCAGGGTTTGACTCAGCTGCCTTATTAAACATAGAAACATAGAAACATAGAAGACTGACGGCAGAAAAAGACCCCATGGTCCATCTAGTCTGCCCTTTTACTATTTCCTGTATTTTATCTTACAATGGATATATGTTTATCCCAGGCATGTTTAAATTCGGTTACTGTGGATTTACCAACCACGTCTGCTGGAAGTTTGTTCCAAGGATCTACTACTCTTTCAGTAAAATAATACTTTCTCATGTTGCCTTTGATCTTTACCCCAACTAACTTCAGATTGTGTCCCCTTGTTCTTGTGTTCACTTTCCTGTTAAAAACACTTCCCTCCTGAACCCTATTTAACCCTTTAACATATTTAAATGTTTCGATCATGTCCCCCCTTTTCCTTCTGTCTTCCAGACTATACAGATTGAGTTCATTAAGTCTTTCCTGATACGTTTTATACTTCAGACCTTCCACCATTCTTGTAGCCCGTCTTTGGACCCGTTCAATTTTGTCAATATCTTTTTGTAGGTGAGGTCTCCAGAACTGAACACAGTACTCCAAATGTGGTCTCACCAGCGCTCTATATAAGGGGATCACAATCTCCCTCTTCCTGCTTGTTATACCTCTAGCTATGCAGCCAAGCATCCTACTTGCCTTTCCTACCGCCCGACCACACTGCTCACCCATTTTGAGAGGACACTGTTACATTTTAGACTATACTTGCACAGATGCTGTTAAAATTTATGCAGCTTTCTGGAAGTGTAGTTAGTCTCTGCTATTTCAAGGAAGATACAATAGCACCCGGCCTCTTCAGATCAAGCATTTATTTTAAAAAGCTTCTTTATTTTGTTGTCTAGACCAGTGTTTCCCAACCTTGGCAACTGCTGGCTGGGGAATTCTGGGAGTTGAAGTTCAAATATCTTCACGTTGCCAAGGTTGGGAAACACTGATTTTAGAACAATAATAAAGCAGTATTTAAGAAATAAATCTCATAATTTGAACATTCTATAGACATTTATGGTTATTGACTTATCTCCTTGCATCCAGTTTCAGCAGTCCAACATCACCAGCAGTCCACCTCACAGAAAAGGGTGGGGGTGGCTGGGTGGGATTACATTTGGTATAGAAGATGCACCCAGGTTTTCACCATCTTTTGTGGGGTAAAATATATATATTTTGCATGCATGCAGATTCCCTAATTTGAAAAAAAAAGTTGGGAAAAGGATGCAAAGAAGAAGAAACTAGGAAGCCTTAAGCAATAAAAGAATTACAGGTTGTAGGTGATTCAAGTTCGTCATTGAAGAATCAACACATGGATCATTGGGCAGTGTCAGCCAGTAGCAACTCAAACCACTTGTGAATAATCTCAAGCAGATGCTTTGTTCTATAATCAAATACTGCCATGTAGCTCTTGGAGAACCAAGCAGTATTGTTTAGGAAATCGGCAGTCATCCTTCCAACAAAATGTAAATACTTCCTTTCTTTTCTACTTCTTTCTTATCTTCCTTCCTTCCTATCTCTTTGCTTTCCACTTTTCCTTCCTTCCTTCCTTCCTTCATTCATTCATTCATTCATTCATTCATTCCCTCCCTTCTTCCCTTGCATTTTTCCCTCCTTCTTTCCTTCTTTCCTTCCATCTTCTTCCCTCCCTTCCTTTATTTCTTTCTTTCTTTCCTCCCTCCCTCCCACCCCCTTCCTTCCTTCCCTTCCCTTCCACTTTTCCTTCTTCCATATTTTCTTTCTTTCTTTCCTCCCCCTTCCTCAATCCCTCCCTTCCTCCCCCTTCCTTTCCACTTGTCTTTTCTTCCTTCCTTCCTTCCTTCCTTCACTCCCTCCCTTCTCCCTCCCTCTCTTCCTCCCCCTTTCTTTCCACTTTTTTTTCCTTCCATCCATCCTCCCTCCCTCCCTCATTTCCTTCCTTCCACTCTCCCTCCCTCCCTTCCTTCATCCTTCCCTCCCTCCCCCTTCCCTTCCACTTTTCCTCCCTTCCATCTTTTTCTTTCTTTCTTTCTTTCTTTCTTTCTTTCTTTCTTTCCTTCCTTCCTTCCTTCTTTCTTTTCTTTCTTTCTTTCTTCCTCCCTCCCTCCTTCCCTCCCTTTCCTTATTTCTCTCTCTCTTTCTCTCCCTCTTCCTCTCCGTACATGGACCTGAACATTCACCTGGATATATTTTGAAACTGTTGTTCAAATATTTGTAGTCCTTAGAAAGCCAGAGTGCCTCCAAGCCATTCTGGAGGCACAGAAGAGCTCTTTAAACTGAATGAAAATTATCAAAATAGTGTTTGAAAGGGCCCTTGCTTAAATGCACTACAGGCGTTGACAACTCTCCAATGTCCAATACAGCATGCAAAAGGGCTTGGAAGTAATGCAGCGGGTCACACTTAAATGAATTTCTCCCAAAGAGTATAACTCTAATAAGATAAACTGCCTTTGCACTAAAACCCCAGCATCAGAGATAGATAATAACACAATACAGATCACTTAAATGAACCTTCTGTTAGAGGAAATAGCCAGGCAACAGAGTGTAGCTGTAGCACCAAGAAAAAGAAGACAACAAGGGGCGGGGGGGGGTGGGGGTGGGGAGAATCCGCCTCTTAAAAGAATCAATTTTGCTGTGTATCAGAGCAAAACGCAAGACATTAAAAAACTTGAAGGCCAAGGGTTAAGTGGACAGAAGCTTTTATTATTATTTTTTTTCTCCTTGTCTTCTTCCGGCAAAATCAATCCACAGAAGAAAGTTTTGGAAAAACAGTTATCTGAAAGAAACTCTGTACAGCATGAAACAAAAAAAAAAAAAAGATGGACCATACCTGGCCTTTTCAGATGGATATTTTGCTGTGTATGTATATATATATATATATATATATATATATATATATATATATATATATATATATATATATATATATATATATTTATTTATTCTATGTCCAATATACAATACATATGGAAGAGAGTAGGCATTAAGTAATATATATAAAGATAGAAGGAAAAAGAGGATATATATGATATAAGAAATAAGGAGAGAATATATATGATATATGTATATATATATGTAGATAGATAGATATATGTAGATAGATAGATAGATAGATAGATAGATAGATAGATAGATAGATAGATAGATAGATAGATAGATAGAAAAGGGAAGACAATTGGACAGGGGACGATAGGCACATCAGTGCACTTATATACGCCCCTTACTGGCCTCTTAGGAACCTGGAGAGGTCAATCGTGGAGAGTCTAAGGGAGAAATGTTGGGGGTTGGGAGTTGACACTATTGAGTCCGGTAATGAGTTCCACGCTTCGACAACTCGATTGTTGAAGTCGTATTTTTTACAGTCAAGTTTGGAGCGGTTAATATTAAGTTTGAATCTGTTGAGTGCTCTTGTGTTGTTGCGGTTGAAGCTGAAGTAGTCGTTGACCGGAAGGACGTTGCAGCATATGATCTTGTGGGCAATACTTAAATCATGTTTTAAGCGCCGCAGTTCTAGGCTTTCTAGACCCAGGATAGTTAGTCTGTTTTCGTAGGGTATTCTGTTTCGAGTGGAGGAGTGAAGGGCTCTTCTGGTGAAATATCTTTGGACGTTTTCGAGAGTGTTGATGTCTGAGATGTGGTATGGGTTCCAGACAGATGAGCTGTATTCGAGAATGGGTCTGGCATAGGTTTTGTAGGCTCTAGTCAGTAGTGTGAGATTGCCAGAGCAGAAGCTACGTAGGATCAGATTAACAACTCTGGAAGCCTTTTTGGCGATATTGTTGCAGTGGGCTTTAGCACTTAGGTCTTTTGATATTAGTATTCCAAGGTCTTTTACTGAGTGTGGGTTATTTGAGCAGCTGCATGCCTGGATCTAAAAAGCTCCCCCACAGCACATTTCGTGGGTGTCGATAGCAGCCTGGGGAAGTGAATTTACTGGATTCATCGAAACAGCACTGAGAAAATATGGGAATCTCTGTCATCTTTTGCACTGAGAAGGGGGGCGTTTGCCCAGGTTCGCCTGGTGCACCAGTTGCGGCCCTATCTGGACCAGGACTCACTGCTCACAGTCACTCATGCCCTCATCACCTCGAGGTTCGACTACTGTAATGCTCTCTACATGGGGCTACCTTTGAAAAGTGTTCGGAAACTTCAGATCATGCAGAATGCAGCTGCGAGAGCAAACGAATCGCAGCAACCGGTTAGGTCCCACAGAGTTGGCCTTCTCTGGGTCCCGTCGACTAAGCAATGTCATTTGGCGGGACCCAGGAGAAGAGCCTTCTCTGTGGCAGCCCCGACCCTCTGGAACCAGCTCCCCCCAGATATCAGAGTTGCCCCCACCCTCCTTGCCTTTCGCAAACTCCTTAAAACCCACCTCTGTCGTCAGGCATGGGGGAATTGAAATTTCCCTTCCCCCTAGGCTCATAGAATTTATACATAGTATGCTTGTATGTATGAGTGATTCTTTAAATTGGGTTTTTAAAGATTTTTTAAAATATTAGATTTGTTTACATTGTCTTTTTATATTGTTGTTAGCCGCCCCGAGTCTTCAGAGAGGGGCGGCATACAAATCTAATAAATAAAATAAATAAAAAATATTTTTTTTTGATGAGCTTAAAAATTTAATTGTTCCCTGCTCCGTATCAAACTAGGACCTTCTATCTTCATATATTTGTTTATTTATTCGATTTTTATGCCGCCCTTCTCCTTAGACTCAGGGCGGCTTACAACATGTTAGCAACAGCACTTTTTAACAGAGCCAGCATATTGCCCCCACAATCCGGGTCCTCATTTTACCCACCTCGGAAGGATGGAAGGCTGAGTCAACCTTGAGTTGGTAGGAAAAGCAAGCAAGGGAAAGCAGGTAGAATGCTTGGCTGCATAGCTAGAGGTATAACAAGCAGGAAGAGGGAGATTGTGATCCTGCTGTATAGAGCGCTGGTGAGACCCCATTTGGAATACTGTGTTCAGCTCTGGAGACCTCACCTACAAAAAGATATTGATAAAATTGAATGGGTCCAAAGACAGGCTACAAAAATGGTGGAAGGTCTTAAGCATAAAACTTATCAGGAAAGACTTCATGAACTCAATCTGTATAGTCTGGAGGACAGAAGGGAAAGGGGGGACATGATCGAAACATTTAAATATGTTAAAGGGTGAAATAAGGTTCAAGAGGGAAGTGTTTTTAATACATAAGAACAAGGGAGCACAATCTGAGATTAGTTGGGGGAAAGATTAGAAGTAATGTGAGAAAATATTATTTTATTGAAAGAGTAGTAGATGCTTGTAACAAACTTCCAGCAGATGTGGTTGGTAAATCCACAGGAACTGGATGTAAAAATGCCTGGGATAATCATATATCCATCTTACGATAAAATACAGGACATAATATAAGGGCAGACTAGGTAAACCATGACTAGATAGACCATAAGGTCTGCAAATATTTAGGCAAAATTGCATTCTTTTTTTCCCCTTCTTGTGTGTGTCAGGGGAAAAATTTTGCTTGGTGAAGTTTGGGATGAACAAAGAACACAAGCCCATCCCAAAAATTACAGTGTTCATATATTGGAAAAGCCCTGAATTTAAACCTCGCTTAGCAAAGCCAAAATTTACTTCCCAAAATATATCAATACAGTGGTACCTCTACTTACGAACTTAATTTGTTCCGTGACCAGGTTGTTAAGTAGAAAAGTTTGTAAGAAGAAGCAATTTTTCCCATCGCAATCAATATAAAAGCAAATAATGCTGGCGATTGGGGAAACCACAGGGACAGTGGAGGCTGTTTCCTCCTAGGAGATTCCTAGAGAGGCCCCACAGAGGCTTCTCCCTGCCTTTTCCATTTACAGTTTCAAAGGCTCGGGTTTGTAAGTGGAAAATGGTTCTTAAGAAGAGGCAAAAAAATCTGGAACACTTGGTTCTTATCTATAAAAGTTCTTAAGTAGAGGCGTTTGTAGGTAGAGGTATTTGCTTTAGTTATTAAAGGTCTTATATGGAATGACATTTTTCTCCTTTCAATTGAAGTTAAGCATTTATTGAAAATGACTAAAGACCAAGAGAAAATAACAAGCAGAAAAATACATCTCAAATAACATTCATAATTTCTGCAAATGTAATTAATAGCTAAAAAGGCAACGCCGCCTGAAATTTAACTACGGAGCTGAAGATTCAAAAACGAATCAAGAAATTGTGTTCTCTTTGCTGATGATGTTAAACTATTTAATACTACTGACAATACTTCTACCCTTCAAAAGGACCTTGACCATGTAGCTGAATGGTCTACCAACTGGCAACTTCAAATCTCTACCAACAAATGCTCCGTCCTACACATTGGTAAAAAGAATCCGAATACTAAATACATACTTGATAAAACATTTAAATATGTTAAAGTGTTAAATAAGGTTCAGGAGGGAAGTGTTTTAATAGGAAAGTGAACACAAGAACAAGGGGGCACAATCTGAAGTTAGTTGGGGAAAGATCAAAAGCCACATGAGAAAATATTATTTTACTGAAAGAGAAGTAGATCCTTGGAACAAAGTTCCAGCAGATGTGGTTGGTAAATCCACAGTAACTGAATTTAAACATGCCTGGGATAAACATATATCCATTGTAAGATAAAATACAGGAAATAGTATAAGGGCAGACTAGATGGACCATGAGGTTTTTTTCTGCCGTCATTGTTCTATGTTTCTAAACTGAACTAACAGTGGACCCTCACTCAGTCAAAGACCTTGGAGTACTCATTTCCAATGACCTAGGTGCTAGAGCCCACTGTAACAGCATTGCCCAAAAGTCTTTAAGAATTGTAAACCTAATCTTACATAGCTTCTTCTCTAGAAACACTGATTTATTAACCAGAGCATACAAAACATTTGTCAGACCTATTCTAGAATATAGTTCACCAATGTGGAATCCACACTGCATATCAGATATTAATACAATCGAAGGAGTCCAGAAATACTTCACAAGAAGAGTCCTTCATTCCTCCTAACGTAACAGATTACCCTATTCCTCCAGACTTCAATTCTAAATCTAGAAAATTTACAACTACGTTGTCTCCGAACTGATTTAACCGTTGTTCATAAAATCATACATCATAATGTACTCCCTGTCAGTGACTACTTCACCTTTAACA
Organism: Erythrolamprus reginae; assembly: GCF_031021105.1. NCBI lineage: Eukaryota > Metazoa > Chordata > Lepidosauria > Squamata > Dipsadidae > Erythrolamprus > Erythrolamprus reginae. The sequence continues at coordinate 108,746,257 of NC_091954.1, forward strand.
ACAACAACACAAGAGCACGTAATAGATACCAACTGAATGTAAATCGCTCCAAACTTGACTGCAGAAAATACGATTTCAGCAATAGAGTGGTCACCACCTGGAACTCATTACCTGACTCTGTTGTTGCTTCCCCCAACCCCAAAATCTCCAACCTTAAATTATCTACAATCGACCTCTCCCCTTTTCTAAGAGGTCTGTAAGGGGCATGCATAAGTGCACTTTTGTGCCTAATGTCCCTGTCCTACTGTCTTATTATCCTTTCTATTACTACATTCTACTTATGTTATGTTATGTTATGTTAATATGTACTATAATACTATACTTGTTTGACAAACAAACAAATAAATAAACAAACAAACATAGAAACATAGAAGTCTGACGGCAGAAAAAGACCTCATGGTCCATCTAGTCTGCCCTTATACTATTTTCTGTATTTTATCTTACCATGGATATATGTTTATCCCAGGCATGTTTAAATTCAGTTACTGTGGATTTATCTACCACGTCTGCTGGAGGTTTGTTCCAAGGATCTACTACTCTTTCAGTAAAATAATATTTTCTCATGTTGCTTTTGATCTTTCCCCCAACTAACTTCAGATTGTGTCCCCTTGTTCTTGTGTTCACTTTCCTATTAAAAACACTTCCCTCCTGAACCTTATTTAACCCTTTAACATATTTAAATGTTTCGATCATGTCCCCCCTTTTCCTTCTGTCCTCCAGACTATACAGATTGAGTTGAAATAAAAGATTTAACTCCTGCTTATAGTTTTTAAGTGGCAGCTTGGTAGGCTTTGAGCCTATGCTCAAATGGAAATCAAAATGTGAATTTCCTAACAATGAGTACCTGGCACCATCATTGAATTCTACCACCATCCCCATGTTTAAAAATATGAAATTACATGGTAAAAGGAAGTGATAAAACTTCCATCAAAGTCCTGGGAATGCGCCCACCTGTTTGCACATGTTCCTTGCTCAGAGAGCAGGACATTTCTCATCTTACCTGTTAATCCACCACTTCGACATATTTGGAAGGAGAGCTAAGCCCAATTCCGTGGTTTTGATTTCAAAGTGATTAGAAAGAGGGAGGGAGCAGGAATCGTGCAAAAGGTTAAAAGTTTAGTTTCTTACACTTTCCCTTCGAATAAAAAACAAGAGCTGCCCATTCTAGGAAGGCCATCTACTGCTCACAGTCACTCATGCCCTCATCACCTCGAGGTTCGACTACTGTAATGCTCTCTACATGGGGCTACCTTTGAAAAGTGTTCGGAAACTTCAGATCGTGCAGAATGCAGCTGCGAGAGCAATCATGGGCTTCCCTAGGTATGCCCATGTCACATCAACACTCCACAGTCTGCATGGGTTACCGATCAGTTTCCGGTCACAATTCAAAGTGTTGGTTATCACCTGTAAAGCCCTTCATGGCACCGGACCAGGGTATCTACGAGACCGCCTTCTGCTGCACGAATCCCAGCGACCGGTTATGTCATGGGCTTCCCTTGGTATGCCCATGTCACATAAACACTCCGCAGTCTGCATGGGTGATACCCAGCTTTACATCTCCACCCCATGTCCAATCAACGAAGCAGTGGAAGTGATGTGCCGGTGTCTGGAGGCTGTTGGGGCCTGGATGGGTGCCAACAGACTCAAACTCAACCCCGATAAGATGGAGTGGCTGTGGGTTTTGCCTCCCAAGGACAATTCCATCTGTCCGTCCATCACCCTGGGGGGGGAATTATTGACCCCCTCGGAGAGGGTCCGCAACTTGGGCGTCCTCCTCAATCCACAGCTCACATTAGAGAAACATCTTTCAGCTGTGGTGAGGGGGGCGTTTGCCCATGTTCGCCTGGTGCACCAGTTGCGGCCCTATTTGGACCGGGAGTCACTGCTCACAGTCACTCATGCCCTCATCACCTCGAGGCTTGACTACTGTAACGCTCTCTACACGGGGCTACCTTTGAAGAGTGTTCGGAAACTTCAGATCGTGCAGAATGCAGCTGCGAGAGCAATCAATGGCTTCCCTAGGTATGCCCATGTCACATCAACACTCCGCAGTCTGCATGGGTTGCCGATCAGTTTCTGGTCACAATTCAAAGTGTTGGTTATGACCTATAAAGCCCTTCATGGCATCGGACCAGAATATCTCCGGGACCGCCTTCTGCCGCACGAATCCCAGCGACCGGTTAGGTCCCACAGAGTGGGTCTTCTCCGGGTCCCGTCGACAAATCAATGCCGTTTGGCGGGACCTAGAGGAAGAGCCTTCTCTGTGGCAGTCCCGACCCTCTGGAATCAACTCCCCCTAGAGATTAGGACTGCCCCCACCCTCCTTGCCTTTTGTAAACTCCAAAAAACCCCATCTTTGCTGCCAGGCATGGGGGAATTGATTCCCCTTGGCCGCTCCATTTTATGTATGGTTTGTTTGGGTTGTATGAGTGTTTTTCATCAAGGGTTTTTAACTGTTTTGCTTTTTTTAATCACTGGATTTGTGTTTTGTATTCCTGTTGTGAGCCGCTCCGAGTCTTTGGAGAGGGGTGGCATGCAAATCTAATAAATAATAATAAAATAATAATAATAATCTACAAAAAAGACGTTGCAACTCTAGAGCAGGGATGGCGAACCTTTTTTTCCTCGGGTGCTGAAAAAACGTGCGTGCACACTATTGCACACGTGCAAGTGCCCACACCCATAATTCAATGTCTGGGGAGGGCATAAACAGCTTTCCCTGCCCAATGGAGGCCCACTGGAGGCTGGAAACTACCTGTTTCCCAACTTCTGGTGGGCCCAGTAGGCTCGTGTTTCTCCTTCTCCAACCTCCAAAGGCTTCCCTGGTCGGGCGGTAGGAAAGGCAAGTAGGATGCTTGGCTGCATAGCTAGAGGTATAACAAGCAGGAAGAGGGAGATTGTGATCCCCTTATATAGAGCGCTGGTGAGACCACATTTGGAATACTGTGTTCAGTTCTGGAGACCTCACCTACAAAAAAGATATCTCATTTCCCCCATGCCTGACGACAAAGGTGGGTTTTAAGGAGTTTGCGAAAGGTGAGGAGGGTAGGGGCAGTTCTAATCTCTGGGGGGAGCTGGTTCCAGAGAGTCGGGGCCGCCACAGAGAAGGCTCTTCCCCTGGGGCCCGCCAACCGACATTGTTTAGTTGACGGGACCCGGAGAAGGCCCACTCTGTGGGACCTAATCGGTCGCTGGGATTCGTGCCCTCCCAGAGCCTCTGTGTGAGCCAAAAATCAGCTGGCCAGCAAACCCCCAACATTTTTATTATTTATTGATTGATTGATTGATTGATTGATTGTCCAATACACAATGAGGGTGTGCTCTCCTTCCTCAGGCTGGGTAGTTAGGCGATCAGGTGCTGCCAGAAGCATAAATGCTGCCAGTGCTGCTTCCACCCACGCCTTCTGCTTGCACCTCAGGTGGGAGGTGGCCGCGTGAGGCTGGAGGAGAGCCGGGGAGGAGAGAGGGAAGCTCGTCCGAGGCCAGGAAGGAGGAAAGAGGAAAAAAGCAAGGAGCGCAGCAGCAGCAGCAGCAACAGGGAAAAAAAGGAGCTCCGAATCGAGACCAATAATCCAGGAAGTGACAGCTGCCGATCAGCTGGAGCTGCGCCTGCATCTTCATTTCCGCCAGTGGAACTGTGTTCCACCCCATCCTGCCTGCTGCCCCCCCCTCCCGGCTGTACCCCATAATCTTCACAATTATGACAAATCACAAATGTAACGAGTCTCTTTAATATATTACGTTTCACCTTTTAAATTGCATTTCTGAAATAAATGAATTTTTGCACGATATTCTAAGCTTTTGAGTTTTACCTGCACAGACCATTAAATGAAAATGCATTTAGCTTTTATTTCTGATCAGTCTGGCAAAAAGCTGCTTATGTTGTCTTGGAAGCAAATGTCACATGAGAAGGTAACAGGGGAAACGGGGTATAAGGTTCCGATTTCTGCTCTACCACAAAATTATTTCTAGGACCTGAACAGCTATTATGGGGCTTTGCTAGTACCACCCTACGTTTTGGGGGGAAAGTTTGGCTCTTATATGTAACAAATAAGAAAGGTCTATTTCAAAATAGGGGAAGGAATAAAAGAATGAAATGGAAATTGGAACTGATTCCATTTCCACCTAATCTTTTTAATTTAAAAATAATGCACAAAGAAACTTTTTTAAAAAAAAAAAAGCATCAAGACCAACATCCTTCATACAGGACATTATTAAGTGCAGCATTATCAAGAAGATTATGGTCTTCTTACTTCGGAACACTAATTATAGTGTTTGTGGCTTCACGCTAATATGAAACAAGCTCGGTTATTTTGAATATTCTAAATGGGCACCACCATGCCTTGGAAGACATGTCTGCATAATAAGGCTGAGATTTGGAGAGAGGGAAGGGATGGATAAAATTGGCATGCAAACTTAGTCCAACAAAGAGTTTTCAAAGAAAATAGAGGGGGAAAGGGGGGGGGGCTGTTTTAGAGCCATCTTTAAAAATATATTTTTGACCACCCCTGTTTCCTAGCTGTATCTTATTTAGTAATGGTTAAGTGTAATTTTAATCTGATTGCAGTAGACCTGAATGTTAGCTGCTTTGATTAAGTCTGTGTGATTAGAGAAAAAAAACTCTCACTCTCTCTCTTTCTCTCTCTCTCTCACACACACACATTTGAACACACACATTCACTCTCATATATATATATATATTCAAATTCAGCAAAAAAACATGTGACACACACACACACACACACACACACATATATATATATATATGTCACATGTTTTTTTGCTGAATTTGAAAATTAAGGGAGACTAGGATAGATCTATTTCGGCCTTATTTTGGCCTCATCAGCTAGCCATACCCACTGGGACTTGAACCTGCAAACTTTGCCTTGTAAGGCAGAGAATTATCCTCTAGTCTAGGCTACAGTATCCAATCCCTTCAGCTGTATTGTATTGTATTGTACTGTATTGTACATATAAAACATTAGATAAATAAGTATTCAGCTGTATATATATATGTACCAGTGGGTATGGCTAGCTGATGAGGCCAAAATAAGGCCGAAATAGATCTATCCTAGTCTCCCTTAATTTTCAAATTCAGCAAAAAAACATGTGACAAAAACATATATGTATCTATCCTAGTCTCCCTTAATTTTAAAATTTCAGGAAAAACATGTGACATACACTCAAAACTGTAGAAATGTTGGTAGACTTTAGGAGAAACCCTCCCATACTTCCAACTCTTACAATAGTAGACAACACAATATCAAGAGTAGAGACCTTCAAATTTCTAGGTTCTATCATATCACAAGATCTAGCAAAATAGACATTTATCATCAAAAACATCATCAAAAAAGCACAACAAAGAATGTTCTTCCTGTGCCAACTCAGAAAGCTCAAACTGCCCAAGGAGCTGCTGATAGAGCTCTACAGAAAAATTATTGAGTCTGTCATCTGCACCTCTATAACTGTCTGGTTTGGTTCTGCAGCCCAATAAGACAGGCACAGACTTCAGAGGATAATTAGAACTGCAGAAAAAGCAATTGCTACCAACCTGACTTCCATTGAAGACCTGTACACTGCATGAGTCAAAAAAGAGGGCTATGAAAATATTTACAGATATTTCTACATTCTACATTCTACATTCTATATTCTATATATTCTATAGTTTGTTAGCCTCCTGCATAACTCCAGTCTACTTTGTTATCTGATGGATTAATGCCGCCATTCCCAATCTTTTTGGTTATGTGGACCAGCAGCTGCTAAATGAAATTGATAAAATTGATAAAACGAAGTTAAAATTGAACGGGTCCAAAGTCGGGCTACAAAAATGGTGGAAGGTCTTAAGCGTAAAACTTATCAGGAAAGACTTAATGAAATCAATCTGTATAGTCTGGAGGACAGAAGGGAAAGGGGGGACATGATCGAAACATTTAGATACGTTAAAGGGTTCAACAAGGTTCAGGAGGGAAGTGTTTTTAATAGGAAACTGAACACAAGTACAAGGGGACACAATCTGAAGTTAGTTGGTGGAAAGAAGTAACGTGAGAAAATATTATTTTACTGAAAGAGTCGTAGATCCTTGGAACAAACTTCCAGCAGATGTGGTTGGTAAATCCACAGGAACTGAATTTAAACATGCTTGGGATAAACATATATCCATCCTAAGATAAAATACAGGAAATAGTATAAGGGCAGACTAGATGGACCACGAGGTCTTTTTCTGCCATCAATCTTCTATGTTTCTATGTTTCTATAAGCTTCTGGTACCTGGTACCAGTACACAAACCAGGAGTTAGGGAGCTATGGATTAATGTACAGAACAATTTTAGGAAATGAGCTACTTTAGCAATCTGCTCAACTATGTTGCGGACACAATGCCTACTTATTCAGGACTTGATGATATGTGATAGCCAGTTTACAGTCCGTCCCCCCTCTGTTTAATTGTGTCTCATTCTTGGAGATTACCTGGAAATGTCAGCTTGACCTGATAGCAATGTTCCAATATTTGAGGGGCCTCCGACTCTGTTATTCTGTGAGGCAAGGAAGATATCAAAACATTGATTGATTGAACGAACACACAGAAATACATGGAAAACTGACACCTTTATAATGCACAAGAGAAGATGTGTATGAGCAGTGAAGGGCTACCAAAATTTTTACTCCCATACTGTGGGCGTAGCTAATAATAATAATAATAATAATAATAATAATAATAATAATAATTTATTAGATTTGTATGCCGCCCCTTTCCGAAGACTCGGGGCGGCTCACAACAACGATAAAAACAGTATTATACAGGCACAAATCTAATATTAAAAAAACCTAAAAACCCTATCATAATTAAAAACCAAACAGCACATACATACCAAACATAAATTATAATAAGCCTGGGGGAAAGGTGTCTCAAATCCCCCATGCCTGGCGGTATAGGTGGGTCTTAAGTAGTTTACGGAAGACAAGGAGGGTGGGAGCAGTTCTAATCTCCGGGGGGAGTTGATTCCAGAGGGCCGGGGCCGCCACAGAGAAGGCTCTTCCCATGGGGCCCGCCAGACGACATTGTTTAGTCGACGGGACTCGGAGAAGGTCAACTCTGTGGCTGCTGGGATTCGTGCGGTAGCAGGCGGTTCCGGAGGTATTCTGGTCCAATGCCATGTAGGGCTTTAAAGGTCGTGACCAACACTTTGAATTGTGACCGGAAATTGATCGGCAGCCAATGCAGGCCACGGAGTGTTGTAGATACGTGGGCGAATCTGCGAAGCCCCACGATGGCTCTCGCGGCTACGTTCTGCACGATCTGGAGTTTCCGAACACTTTTCAAAGGTAGCCCCATGTAGAGAGCGTTGCAGTAATCGAACCTCGAGGTGATAAGGGCATGAACGACTGTGAGCAATGACTCCCTGTCCAAATAGGGCCGCAACTGGTGCACCAGGCGAACCTGGGCAAACGCAGGACGCCCTACATTTTCTGTCAATTTTCAGTGTAAATTGGGTGCTCTGGAGTAGGAACTCCATTTTTCCTATTCCACTGTGTTCCCCTCCATCCAGGCAGCAGCCCACCTCTGCGTGTGAATCTGTGCAATGAACCTTTGCCTGCAAGGTGATATAGCATAAAGCAGAAAAAAATGTTGCCCCATGATAATCTGTACATCTAGACTGAGTTTTGGTTTCACGGACACTATCAGCAGAAATATTACTATGGAGAATTTCCAAACACCATCAGTTTCTATTGACAAATGTAATCCTTCCTCTTCTGTTCAGCAGGGAGGGCCTTGCGCGTTATTTTGAAAAGTTCTAGACTTGACCATTTACTCAATTGTCTACTTTTATATTTTATTCCCAATGTTATCTTTTCAAAGTACATGTTTTACTAGTTAAAAATAAACAACTTCGCTTAATTCCCATCCATTGTAAATATTTTTCCTTTATCTTCTCTATCCCACATCTTCAAGGTAAAAACAAAAAATCAAATGTAAAAACTGCTCTTGCATCTATATTACCGATTTTAATCCATGTATCAGTGCTGAGATATTTGTAATGAAGAAATAATATGTTTGACAAATAATAATCCAACAGAAGACAGAAACAAACAGATGGAGAGACAGTGGGAAAGAAAGAAAGAAAGAAAGAAAGAAAGAAAGAAGGAAGGAAGGAAGGAAGGAAGGAAGGAAGGAAGGAAGGAAGGAAGGTGATGGGATGGGATGGGATGGGATGGGGTGGGGTGGAATTGAATTGAATTGAATAGAATTCTTTATTGGCCCAGTGTAATTGGACACACAAGGAATTTGTCTTTGGTGCATATGCTCTCAGTATACATAAAAGAAAATATAGATTTAACACTTTATCTATCTATCTATCTATCTATCTATCTATCTATCTATCTATCTATCTATCTATCTATCTATCTATCTATCTATTTGATTTGTATGCCACCCCTCTCCATAGACTCGGGGTGGCTAACAACAATAATAAAACAGCATATGACAAATCTAATATTTAAAATAACTAAAAACCCTTATTTTAAAAAAAACACACACAAACATACTATGCATAAATTGTATAGGCCTGGGGGAAAGGAATATCTCAATTCCCCCATGCCTGACAACAGAGGTGGGTTTTAAGGAGCTTACAAAAGGCAAGGAGAGTGGGGGCAATTCTGATCTCTGGGGGGAGCTGGTTCCAGAGGGTCGGGGCCGCCACAGAGAAGGCTCTTCCCTTGGGTCCCGCAAAACGACATTGTTTAGTCGACGGACCTGGAGAAGGTCAACTCTGGGGGACCTAACTGGTCGTTGGGATTCGTTAATGATTGTCAGACAATAGATAAGTGATGAATAGAGGATGGATAGATATATGATGGATAAATGCTAAAGGGAAAGATAGATGCTAGATGGATAGGTGATAGATAGGATAGATAGATGCTCGATTCCCTGTTTCCTGCAAAATACGATATCCCCTGGTAATAATCCCAATTATTATTCACCTGATCTTTTGCATCTGACAGTTTCTCACCTATCTCAACAAAAAAAGCAACAAAAGCAACGGAAGAAAAGTTTTCAAGAAATAAGGAGATTTTGATGCTGTTCCGTGACTTCCTGGCAGTATTTTTGTCATCACTTCTCCACTTTCGGAAAGGTTTAGCCAACACCACTTGTTCTGTCTTTTAGGAGGTAAGCCCGGGCCACCGGTATACCCTGTGGGTCATTCCAATCATGTCATTTTTTTCCCCCCATAGAGCCCGACGTAATGGAGTAGGCAGGAAGGGAAAGTAGCTGTTACCGAGCTCTGCACTCCTGCCTTTTGTTTGCTTGTCTTTAATTACTTTCAACTACTTCCTCCTCGTCATTATAACAATGGGATGAAATGGTTCTTTTTCTAAACGTTGGTGGAGTAAAGGCAGGCAGCAAAGGTTGTTGCAACCTATTATTATGACCTTTCTCTGCTCGGTAATTGTTTAGCAATTTGTACCTGGAGAATCATGTGGTGTGCCACACAAGATACGGACAGAGTAGTTTGAGGACAGCCAGCATAATTATTAAGTGCCACCATTACAAGGGAGTTAAACTCCGGTGCTTTAAAAAGCATCAAGTTGAAGGAGCAATGCTGGGATTAATTACTTCTCCCACTTTCTCTCTCTGTGTACAACAATAATCAGAACGTTCCCAAAAGTGTTGAAAATTCTCTCTCGTGCATTTTGCTGTAAACTAGCACCCAGCGTTTAAATCATCTCCAATCAGTTGGCTCTAGGGTGGACTAAAATTTCATATCCTGGGATTACTTTGGGCTAGCAGTTTTGGGAACAATTATGGGGTCTTTTGTTTTGTAAACATCTGTAGGCTACCATAGATTCATAAGAACATAAGAAGAGCCATGCTGAATCAGGCCAAAGCCCATCGAGTCCAGCATTCTGTGTCACACAGTGGCCCACCAATTGTCCATGGGGATCTTGAGCAGAAAGAGAAAGCAAGACCCTCCCTTTCCCTTGACCCCCAACAAATGGTACTTAAGGGAATCCTGCCTGCCTCAACCAACATAGAAACATAGAAGACTGACCACAGAAAAAGACCTCACGATCCATCTAGTCTGCCCTTATACTATTTTCTGTATTTTATCTTAGGATGGATATATGTTTATCCCAGGCATGTTTAAATTCAGTTACTGTGGATTTATCAACCACATCTGCTGGAAGTTTGTTCCAAGGATCTACTACTCTTTCAGTAAAATAATATTTTCTCATGTTGCTTTTGATCTTTCTCCCAACTAACCTCAGATTAGAAACATAGAAACATAGAAGACTGACGGCAGAAAAAGACCACATGGTCCATCTAGTCTGCCCTTATACTATTTTCTGTATTTTATGTTAGGATGGACATATGCTTATCCCAGACATGTTTAAATTCAGTTACTGTGGATTTACCAACCATGTCTGCTGGAAGTTTGTTCCAAGGATCTACTACTCTTTCAGTCAAATAATATTTTCTCACGTTGCTTTTCAGATTGTGTCCCCTTGTTCGCACAGAAATGGCTTCGTAACCAGAACAAGTAGTGGTGCTGACATGACATTGTGTCTCTCTGGAGGAAGACCATAGAAAGAGACAGAGATTATGTGGAAAAATAGGGGGTACAGAAGAAACGTCATTCTTTTTTGTGTGTAAGTTTCATTGTGTTCAATAAATAAGGGAATAAATAAATAAATAAATAAAATGTGGTGCTTTGCTTTCTGAGAGACCCTCGTATATGCAAACCCTTGACCTGTGCTTAACCACTATCTGTAGTTATTTTTTTTAATAACTTTATGCTACAGTGATGTGTCTCGATGTTTTGGTGGGCCTGAAGATATTTTTGCTATGTAAGGAAATTGGGCAGATTATGGTGTTAGTACTGATTGACAAGGAACTTAATTGCAGAAGGAGGAAATTGCCTTCCGTGTATCACAAGACAGCCTGGGGAAGAGGCAGCCCAAAAAATATGTATGATCAAAGCTCCCCCACCACCTTTTAACATACATTATGTGTGTAACTCAAAGTCTTGGGCCACCTAATGAGAAGGAAGGAGAAGAGAGTTTTGCTGGGAATGATTGAGGGCAAAAGAAGAAGGAAACGACAGAGGACGAGGTGGCTGGATGGAGTCACTGAAGCAGTCGGCGTGAGAAGAAATGGACTCTGGGGGATGGTAGAGGACAGAAAGGCCTGCAAGAACATTGTCCATGGGGTCACAATATTATTATTATTATTATTATTATTATTATTATTATTATTATTATTATTATTAATTAGATTTGTATTCCACCCCTCTCCGTAAACTCGGAGCAGACACGACTTTTTTATTTATCAGATTTATTTATTAGATTTATTTATTTATTAGATTTGTATGCCACTCCTCTCTGAAGACTCGGAGCGGATTGTGATGTAACACAATTATTTTTTGCCTTTGCGGGGCCAGGGTGGCCTTCACGGGCTGTATCTAGCCCACTGTCTTGCCAGTTTGACAGGCCTGGTGTAGCTGAAGGCCTTTTGTTTATGAGTGGAATAGTTTATGAAACTAAATATCCATTTACAGGGGCTGGTCGGTTATGTAGTTTTTGCTTCAGGAAAGCCCTTTTCCTTCCAGGGGTGGGGGGGACATTACTTTGTTAATATGGGGTTTTTATCTATCTATCTATCTATCTATCTATCTATCTATCTATCTATCTATCTATCTATCTATCTATCTATCTATCTATCTATCTATCTATCTATCTATCATCTATCTATCTATCTATCTATCTATCTATCTATCTATCTTCAGCAATTATCTATGTATCTATGTATCTCTCTATGTATCTCTCTATGTATCTCTCTATGTATCTATGTGTCTATCTATGTATCTATCTATCTATGTGCCTGTCTGTCTGTCTGTCTGTCTGTCTGTCTGTCTGTCTCTCTCTCTCTCTCTCTCTCTCTCTCTCTCTATCTATCTATCTATCTATCTATCTATCTATCTATCTTCAGCAATTATCTATGTATCTATCTATGTATCTATGTATCTATCTATGTATGTGTCTATCTATCTATCTATCTATCTATCTATCTATCTATCTATCTATCTATCTATCTATCTTCAGCCTTCTCTGTGGCAGCCCTGACCCTCTGGAATGAGGTCCCCCCGGAGATTAGGATTGCCCCCACCCTCCTTGCCTTTTGTAAACTTCTTAAAACCCACCTCTGCTGCCAGGCATGGGGGAATTGAGACATCTTCTCCAGGCCTATATAGTTTATGTATGGTATGTTGTGTGTATGTTTTTTAAAATTATGGGTTTTTAGATTTTTAAATATTAGATTTGTATTGTGCATTGTTTTTTACTATTGCTGTGTGCCGCCCCGAGTCTACGGAGAGGGGTGACATACAAATTTAATTAATAATAATAATAATAACAACAACAACAACAACAACAACAACAACTTTCATTGGCCTGTGCATTTAATGCTGTGAGTTGCCCAGAGTTATCCCGTTAAGAGAAGGCTGGCAAAAGAAAATTAATATAAATCAATCACTGCATCTGTGTATCAAACTTTTGCATTAATAAAGCAATTATTCAAGTGAATGCCACATACAGAGAGAAAGACATATATATTTATTTACCTACAGACCTACAGTCAGCTTTAGTGGCTTGCAGTACTGCATTCTACCTGCTGCGCCACCTCGGCCTGTACCGGTAGCAACGCGGTTCTGGTGGTGCGGTAATTGCCCCAAGCAACAATTTAAACCACCATTCCCATGGCAGTTTTCAACGCGCAACAACATTTAGAATTTCCTGCCACCGATTCATGTTTTCGTTCAGCGATTCTCCCTATGTTAGCCCAGCTGCTCAGCTCACAATTGGAGAAAATGGCTGTCGGGCTATTTATATGCACATATCTGTTGAGTGTGTTTAATAACTTATTCCTTAGCAGGCTGTGGGGAGTAGGGAGAAAAAGATTATCTGCCTGCATTCTTTTCCAAAGAGCATTTTTACATTTATTTTCTTCGCCTCTAAATCCCTTTTGACAGTTCCCCACCGCCGCCACCACACCACACCTTCGTGCAGTTGGCAACTGTGATTAATGGTACTTTCCTTACAGTTCCTTTTTTTTAAAAAAAGCAATTATTATTATTTTTAACACATTCCTTTAGAGCCAAGCTAATGATAACCTTTCGAGGCTTTGGGAAAGCAGCCTGGGTAAGTGGATGGCTCATTAAATCCTGTGTGACCATGTTAGCTCCTTTTTTAACAGCTATCCCAGGGTAAACATGTACATCTACCCTCCTGACTTCTTGAGAGTGGAGGATAATGTAAAAGTGACTCAGCAGTCCCTGTCACTTACATCAAGGTATTCTAGTTTATTCGGGGGCAAGGTCCAAGGGGAAAAAGAAAAAGAAATGATATATTTCCAAAGAGCGTTAGTGATTGTGGAATAAGAACATGGACACCAATGAGCTGGGATTAAATGGGTCACTTTATTAAAGTTAAATCAACTTCAATTGATTATCAACCAATAACCAGGACCTGCAGAGGTCACCAGAAGAGCAGGGTGGAAATTATACAATTTATGCATGGTATGTTAGTTGGGGGAAAGATCAAAAGCAATGTGAGAAAATATTATTTCACTGAAAGAGTAGTAGATCCTTGGAACAAACTTCCAGCAGACGTGGTTGCTAAAGCCACAGTAACTGAATTTAAACATGCCTGGGATAAACATAGATCCATTGTAAGATAAAATACAGGAAATAGCATAAGGGCAGACTAGATGGACCATGAGGTCTTTTTCTGCCGTCAGTCTTCTATGTTTCTATGTTTCTATGTATGTTTGGTGTTCAATCCTGATTGGCTTCCAGGTTGACTCAGCCTTCTATTCCTCCTGAGATCAGTAAAATGAGGACTCAGATTGTTGGGAGTAATATTGATTGATTGATTGATTGGATTTATATGCTGCTCCTCTCCGAGGATTCGGAGCAGCTTACAACATACAGGGGGTGGCCAAAACAATGGAAACACTTGACTTTTTAGCATCATAATGTTTGAACATGTGTATAAAAGAAACATTATGCAGTATAAATCCAATTAATTTAACTAATTACTCTAAAACCCTAGAAAATTAAAAATCGCTGATGCCCATTCAAACAACAGACGTACATTACATTTGTCGGCCAGGGGGCAAGAGTCTAGTGGCCCCAAGCCTGGCGACATAGATGAGTCTTCAAACTCTTACGGAAGATGTAATATGTAAATAATGCTGACATTTGTAAGCAATCCCGAGGGTGTTATAAAGCAATACAGGGTGGTATATTAGAAACATAGAAACATAGAAGTCTGATGGCAGAAAAAGACCTCATGGTCCATCTAGTCTGCCCTTATACTATTTTCTGTATTTTATCTTAGGATGGATATATGTTTATCCCAGGCATGTTTAAATTCAGTCACTGTGGATTTATCTACCACGTCTGCTGGAAGTTTGTTCCAAGGATCTACTACTCTTTCAGTAAAATAATATTTTCCCATGTTGCTTTTGATCTTTCCCCCAACTAACTTCAGATTGTGTCCCCTTGTTCTTGTGTTCACTTTCTTATTAAAAACATCCCTCCTGGACCTTATTTAACCCTTTAACATATTTAAATGTTTCGATCATGTCCCCCCTTTTCCTTCTGTCCTCCAGACTATACAGATTGAGTCCATGAAGTCTTTCCTGATACGTTTTATGCTTAAGACCTTCCACCATTCTTGTAGCCTGTCTTTGGACCCGTTCAATTTTGTCAATATCTTTTTGTAGGTGAGGTCTCCAGAACTGAACACAGTATTCCAAATATGGTCTCACCAGCACTCTATATAGCGAGATCATAATCTCCCTCTTCCTGCTTGTTATACCTCTAGCTATGCAGCCAAGCATCCTACTTGCTTTTCCTACCGCCTGACTGCACTGTTCAGCCATATTAGCCTAAATACTGTTGCTATGCTAAAACTAAGCACATTATTCAAGATGTCTGCTAGGCTCTGGTGGACTGGCCTGGTTAGACATGTTATGTGAATTCGGCTATGTCATTCACTGAACATAGAATTTCAGATTTGGCCTGTATTTTTAAGTTCAACAATCTACTTACTCATTTTCCATCAACTCAATCTTTTCCCATAAATCAACCCACAAACTCAAAACAAATCTGCCACCAGGACCATCTTTGGAAATGGCTTTTTAATGGCTCGAATCAAAGTTTGTGGCCCAGTCAGCTTTCAAAACATCACTTTGCAAAGTTAATATATATAATCATCCTTGATTATGAGTCTTAGTATTCCGGGTCCGGGAACTCGGTGTGCAAAGAGATCTTTACTATGTTGATTACTTTTACTTATTATTTATATATATATATAAATCTACGAAAACAAATATATATATATATATGTGTGTGTGTGTGTGTGTGTGTGTGTGTTTTCGTAAATTTTCACGGGTATATGTATGTAGATTGTTCTGAGTTCGGGTTTTGCCCTGTGTAATATTTTGCATGTCTATGCGACGTTTTGGTGAAATCACATTCACCATCATCAGGCTGAAGTTCCAAGCCTCGTGCTGCTTGGAACTTCAGCCTGATGATGGTGAATGTGATTTCACCGAAACGTCGCATAGACATGCAAAATATTACACAGGGCAAAACCCAAACTCAGAACAATCTACATACATACATACATACATACATACATACATACATATATATGCACTGCTCAAAAAAATAAATAAAGGGAACACTTAAACAACACAATATAGCTCCAAGTAAATCAAACTTCTTTGAAATCAAACTGTCCACTTAGGAAGCAGCAGTGATTGACAATCAATTTCACGTGCTGTTGTGCACATTCGACTTTGTACAGAACAAAGTATTCAATAAGAATGTTTCATTCATTCAGATCTAGGATGTGTTCTTTGAGTGTTCCCTTTATTTTTTTGAGCAGTATACTTTTAATTAAAAGTAAATAAATAAAAAGTTTGCATGCTTCAAAAAGCTAACATTTTTCATCACGCCGTGGGCATTCTTAATAAATAGACATGGTATGTTTTTCAGATGTATCCTGACTTTTTGGTCCCCACAGACAACTAATATAAGTTGAGGTGATAAAACTGATTCTGGGGAGCAGGAGTCTCCAACCTTGGCAACTTTAAGACTTGTGGACTTCAACTCCCAGAATTCCTATGCTTTGCTGGCTGAGGAATTTTGGGAATTGAAGTCCACAAGTCTTAAAGTTGCCAAGGTTGGAGACTCCTGCTGTGGAGGACAGGAGAGGATAATAAGGAAGCATTTCATGTTATTTGCCTTCTAATTATTTGCCTTCTAATAAACAAGTATATTATAATGGGCTGTTTAGCCATATTTTTCAGAGTATAAGACACACCGGAGTATAAGATGCACCTAGATTTTAGAGGTGGAAAACAAGGAAAAATGTATTCTGAACCAATTGGTGTAATAGTACATTATTTAATAAAATACCAGTGTAGCAGAATACTTTTTTACAAACATGTATACTTTTTACAAGCATGTACACTTTTTACAAACTTCAAATTTGACAGCTTTAAGGCAGTGCAAAAACGGGCGCTTCGGCTGGCAAAAGGGGTGAGTTTTGGGCTTGCACGCATTAATCGCTTTTCCATTGATTCCTATGGGAAACATTGTTTTGTCTTACGAACTTTTCACCTTGCGAACCTTGTCACGGAACCAATTAAGTTCATAAGACAAGGTATCACTGTATTTCAGTGTCTTCAACAAGAGAAAAGATGACAACAGTGCCAGGAACTGGGATTGGACACATTCAGTATCAAATCAGGCTTGGACTAAACCCAGTCTAGCCCTTTTGACCTCATTTTATGACAGGTTGCTTTTGACTTATGACCACAATTGACCCAATTTCCATTGCTAAGCAAGTTTGTTGTTAAGTGAGCTATGCATTTAGCATTTAGCATTTAAACTTATATACTGCTTCACACTGCCTTACAGCCCTCTCCTTCCTCAGATTCCAAAGAAAGCAAAACGATCTTTACCAGCAAGACTGGTAGCTGGTAGCTACTTCTGAATCATTCCTTCCCTGGCTATGTCAGATTTCCTACCAAGCTATTAACGACATATGTGTCAACTTCACCATTGCCTAACATATCATTGCTTTTTCAAACTGTTCCCAGAGCTGTTGACGCAGAATATTGTGTCAGTCGACAGCTCCAATTAGTTGGCGTGTCTCATGACTGACAGGAGAATCCACTTTTGTTTATGAAGACAGTGTGAGCTGTATCTTATTCCTCCAACCTTCAGCGACAGACAGATGGATAGAACTGTATAATCATAGATGGAAGCGGGTGGTTTTTTTGTAAAAAAAATGCTTAGTAAATCGGCACAAGCCACCCCAAACCAATATCCCATATTATCTGTGGGCAGAAGTGAACAGTAGACTCTGCCCATCTGTCACATTATTAGAGGAGATATATACAAGTCACATCTGACCAATAAAGAATTCTATTCTATTCTGATCAACAGGAAACAGGGATTTTGCAGTAACATTCCCTTGGGGTGGGGAGGGGATGAAGATTTTACAGTATCCTTCCCCTGCCACATCCACCAAGCCACACCCTGCCATGTCCATAGAATAGAATAGAATAGAATAGAATAGAATAGAATAGAATAGAATAGAAAATAGAATAGAAAATAGAATAGAAAATAGAATAGAAAATAGAATGGAATAGAAATGAAAATAGAATAGAATAGAAAATAGAATAGAATAGAATAGAATAGAAAATAGAATAGAATAGAAAATAGAATAGAATAGAATAGAATAGAAAATAGAATAGAATAGAATAGAATAGAATAGAAAATAGAATAGAAAATAGAATAGAAAATAGAATAGAAAATAGAATAGAAAATAGAATAGAAAATAGAATAGAAAATAGAATAGAAAATAGAATGGAATAGAAATGAAAATAGAATAGAATAGAAAATAGAATAGAATAGAATAGAAAATAGAATAGAATAGAAAATAGAATAGAATAGAATAGACAATAGAATAGACAATAGAATAGACAATAGAATAGAAAATAGAATAGAAAATAGAATAGAATAGAATAGAAAATAGAATAGAATAGAATAGAAAATAGAATAGAAAATAGAATAGAATAGAATAGAAAATAGAATAGAATAGAAAATAGAATAGAAAATAGAATAGAATAGAATAGAAAATAGAATAGAATAGAAAATAGAATAGAATAGAATAGAAAATAGAATAGAATAGAAAATAGAATAGAAAATAGAATAGAATAGAATAGAATAGAAAATAGAATAGAATAGAAAATAGAATAGAAAATAGAATAGAATAGAATAGAAAATAGAATAGAATAGAAAATAGAATAGAATAGAAAATAGAATAGAATAGAATAGACAATAGAATAGACAATAGAATAGACAATAGAATAGAAAATAGAATAGAAAATAGAATAGAAAATAGAATAGAAAATAGAATAGAATAGAAAATAGAATAGAATAGAATAGAAAATAGAATAGAAAATAGAATAGAAAATAGAATAGAAAATAGAATAGAATGGAATAGAAATGAAAATAGAATAGAATAGAAAATAGAATAGAATAGAATAGAAAATAGAATAGAATAGAATAGAAAATAGAATAGAATAGAAAATAGAATAGAATAGACAATAGAATAGAAAATAGAATAGAATAGAAAATAGAATAGAATAGAATAGAAAATAGAATAGAAAATAGAATAGAAAATAGAATAGAATAGAATAGAAAATAGAATAGAATAGAATAGAAAATAGAATAGAATAGAATAGACAATAAAATAGAAAATAGAATAGAATAGAATAGAATAGAAAATAGAATAGAATAGAATAGAAAATAGAATAGAAAATAGAATAGAATAGAATAGAATAGAAAATAGAATAGAATAGAAATGAAAATAGAATAGAATAGAAAATAGAATAGAATAGAAAATAGAATAGAATAGAATAGAAAATAGAATAGAATAGAATAGAGAATAGAATAGAATAGAATAGAATTTTATTGGCCAAGTGTGATTGGATACGCAAGGAATTTATCTTGGTGCAGATGCTCTCAGCGTACATAAAAGAAAAAGAGACATTTGTCAAGAATCATGTGGTACAACACTTAATGATTGCCATAGGGGTTAACTAAGCAATGAAGAAACAATCAATCTTAATAAAAAAATTAGGATACAAGCAACAAGTTACAGTCATACAGTCCTAAGTGGGAGGAAAAGGATGATAGGAATGATGAGAAAAACTAGTAGAAGTAGAAGTGTAGATTTAGTAAACAGTCTGACAGCGTTGAGGGAATTATTTGTTTAGCAGAGTGATGGCGTTTGGGGACAAACTGTTCTTGTGTCTAGTTGTCTTGGGGTGCAGTGCTCTGGATGTTTTGAGGGTAGGAGTTGAAATGGTTTATGTCCAGGATGCGAGGGGTCAGTAGAACCAGTAGTTTAAAAAATTGAACCCCACCACTGGTGGGATTCAAAGGACTAGCTTTCTAGAGATACAACCACAGGAAAGCATATGTCTAATTGCAAACAAAACCAAACCAGAACTACAGAGAGTAAAATTATCCTTCAAGCTTTCTGTGTTTTGCCAGAATTTTGCCAGAAAAGCAACCACAGTAACCATGGCCAGGAACTCTGGAATACCTTTCAGCGATATAAAATGAAACACTTGTCTATTAACGCAATCAAATTGGACACGTTGTGATGTGTGTTGACAATTACAAGGACCTGATGCCATCCGCTTGTTTTGGATTCCTTACTTGTCTGGAGCTTGGAAAAGAGTGGAAGGGAGTTTGTTAATGGGACAGGTCACTGTCTGTAAATGTCTGAACTGATTAGAATCGTGAGTTCAGGAGCCAGAAGGAATGCATCTGTTGTTCAACCAACATAGCATGTTGGCTGAAATGAATGGGGGCCTATAATAGCAGTAGACACCTTCAGCAATCAACTATTAGTTGTAAAATTATAGAAATTGACAAAATTGAACGAGTCCAAAGACGGGCTACAAGAATGGTGGAAGGTCTTAAGCCTAAAACGTATCAGGAAAGACTTCATGAACTCAATCTGTGCAGTCTGGAGGACAGAAGGAAAAGGGGGGACATGATCGAAACATTTAAATGTGTTAAAGGGTTAAATAAGGTCCAGGCGGGAAGGGTTTTTAATAGGAAAGTGAACACAAGAACAAGGGGACACAATCTGAAGTTAGTTGGGGGAAAGATCAAAAGCAACATGAGAAAATATTATTTTACTGAAAGAGTAGTAGATCCTTGGAACAAACTTCCAGCAGACCTGGTTGGTAAATCCACAGTAACTGAATTTAAACATGCCTGGGATAAACATATATCCATTGTAAGATAAAATACAGGAAGTAGTATAAGGGCAGACTAGACGGACCATGAGGTCTTTTTCTGCCGTCAGTCTTCTATGTTTCTATGTTTCTAGAAAGTGGGGTCATTTTGTTTTGGAATCAGAAGGAAAAATGACCAGCGACAATTACCGTATTTTTTTGGATTATAAAATGCACTGGAGTGTTGTGGTTAGCTCTGGCCCAGCTCCTGCCCCAAGCAATGTGGAGGTGGATGTGGGGGAGACATCCACATGCCGCAGGCCTGTTTTGCTTCCAGTAGAATCTGTCTCCTCTGACCAAGGAAGCGTGAGTGACAGGGAAGATGGGAGTTTGGCAGACAGCCCAGGAGGAGATCAATCATCTGTATCATCCCTGGATTCTGAACAAGAACTAATGACACATCCACGCATGCGTAGAGTGATGCATAGGAGACAACAACTGAAGGATTATTACAAGAGAAAATGAGGCCACCTGTGGTTGGGTGGGTCTGCTGTAATTAGTGCTACAGATAAAAGTGCAGCCTGGTGTGTTAGCCTCATGGCAGTTTATCTGATTCATTATTTCGTCAAGATCGTGTTTTTTTGCTGTTCAGGATTGTGTGTGTGGACTCTCTGGACTTTAGAATTGGACTCAATTTCCCAGTTATTGGGTGAGCAATGGGATTGCATTTCACCTGTGCCTTGTGTGTACCAGAAAATCCCTTTGACATTTAAAAAGGGAGCTTTTTTCTGTTTTTCTGTTTATAAAAACTTTTGGGTTTTCCTTTTATTGTGTGGTGTGTATCTTCCTGGACTAATTACCCTGTAATTACGGGCGGTTGAAACACGCCGGCAGAAGACTGGAGTATAAGACATACCTTAATTTGGGGGGGGGAGGAAAATAGGGAAAAGAATCTGCTTACCAGATACACATCTGGCTAGCATCCTTAGTCTGGTCAACTTCAGCACATTATTTTATCCCCTGCTTAGGGCTTTTTTAAAAAAAACTTATTCAGGGAGAGTAACAATGAAAGAGCTTGCAAGCCAGTAAGAGCTGGGAAAAGCATTAGCGCCTGGTTAGGGCTGGAAAGAAACATTCAGAGTAAGTAGAGCAATGAAAAAAAAAAAACCCTGCAAAGACTTAGGGCTTGGAAAACATTCTTTGCAAAGAGTAACAATGAAAGAACCTGCAAGGTAAGAGCTGAGAAGATTGTTAGCACCTAGTTAGGGATGGGGAAACAAAGCTTAGAAAAAAGCTACATTCAGAGAATAAGACACACCTAAACTTTCAGCCTCTTTTAGGGAGGAAAGAGGTATGTCTTATACTCCGAAAAATACGGTATTTGGCATTTCGCTCCCTAAATGGCAATGGACCAGATTACCTCCGGAACCGCCTGCTACCGCACAAATCCCAGCGACCAATAAGGTCCCACAGAGTTGGCCTTCTCCGGGTCCCGTCGACTAAACAATGTCGTTTGGTGGGCCCCAGGGGAAGAGCCTTCTCTGTGGCGGCCCCGGCCCTCTGGAACCAACTGCCCCCAGAGATTAGAACTGCCCCCACCCTTCCTGTCTTTTGTAAACTACTCAAGACTCATTTATACTGCCAGGCATGGGGGAGTTGAGATAGCTCTTCCCCCTAGGCCATTACAAGTTATGCATGGTATGTCTGTGTGTATGTTTGGTTTTATAATAGGGGTTTTTAGTTGTTTTTATTATTGGATTGTACATGTTGTGTTTATTATTGTTGTTAGCTGCCCCAAGTCTGCGGAGAGGGGCGCCATACAAATCCAATAAATTATTATTATTAAATTATTAAATGCTCTTGCAGACTATGTAAAGAAACATTTTCATTCATTAGTGATATAGAAACAGAACCATGTGTAAAATGCTCCCGGTTCCCTCATACCTATTGGTCATTGGAGAGCCAGTCGCGAAGGGAGCAAGAGACTCCGCCCACCTGCCTGGATGCCGCCATTTGGGTTCCTTTACCCTCTGTGCATGCACAGAACGTTTGGCATTCTGAAAGCTTCTGGTTTTCCACACTCCAAAAGAAAGTTCAAGTCCCTACCCCAGCACCCACATGCCCATCACAATAATAATAATAATAATAATAATAATAATAATAATAATAATAGCAGCAGCAGCAGCAGCAGCAGCAACAACAACAACAACAACAACAACAACAACAACAACAACAACAACAGAGTTGGAAGGGACCTTGGAGGTCTTCTAGTCCAACCCCTGCTTAGGCAGGAAACCCTACACTACTTCAGACAGATGGTTATCCAACATCTTCTGAAAAACTTCCACTATTAGATCATTCACAACTTCTGGAGGCAAGCTGTTCCATTGATTAATTGTTCTAACTGTCAGGAAATTTCTCCTTCGTTCTAAGTTGCTTCTCTCCTTGTTCAGCTTCCACCCATTGCTTCTTGTTCTACCATCTAAATGCTTTGGAGAATAGCTTGACTCCTTCTTCTTTGTGGCAACCCCTGAGATATTGGAACACTGTTATCATGTCTCCCCTGGTCCTTATCTTCATTAAACTAGCCATGCCCAGTTCCTGCAACCGTTCTTCATGTGTTTTGGCCTCCAGTCCCCTAATCACCTTTGTGGCTCTTCTCTGTACTTTTTCTAGACTCTCAATATCCTTTTGGCATCATGGCGACCAAAACTGATTGCAGTATTCCAAATGTGGCCTTACCAAGGACTTGTAACTCTTCACATGATCTTGATTCTATCCCTCTGTTAATGCAGTCTAGAACTGTGTTGGCTTTTTTGGCAGCTGCTGCACACTGCTGGCTCATGTTTAAATGGTTGTCCATCAATGCACCATCCCAACTTGAGTACCTCCCAGGGACACCCCTCCAGGCGCAGGGTAAAGTGACCTTGGCTCTCAGAGAAAGGAATGCTATTATGACTCTATATCTCCCCAGCTCCATCCAATCCCCTCTCTCACTTTCCCACAGTCCTAAATGTGGCAGACCTGAAGATCCAATGAGCAAGATGGATTCCAGGCCTTATAGTAAAGGCCAATGGTCCTTTCTTGTGATAGTAATCCTTGAAAAATATAGCATGGGATGAAAGCCCATAATTCCTATTATAACACAATTGCCAACATGTGTTCACAGAAGTATGAAAACCAATAGGTTTTTTTTTAAAAAAAGAAGATTGCCAGAAGGTTCAAATTTCGTGTAAGCAAGTTGTAGAGAAAATGTCCATAGAATGTCAGAGGTTAATCATTAATGGTCCCTTCTAGCGCTTTAAAAAAAAAATCTAATGTGAATGCAATCAGTTCCTCGGGGAACTGGTACAATCCTCCTCAAGTGTTCTTTGATTTATCTTGTGCTTATGTGTACACTTCTTTAAAACACCCCAAAGGGAAAAATGCAACAGCAAAGCATTAATCGTGTTCTACTTCTTTTCGTTAAAAAGAAACCCTAACGTAAGTGTGGATGAATGTTTGGAAGATAATGCTTAATAGCAAAATGTTACCCGCCAGCTAAATTGCTTCTTAAGGCTCTAGTCTACAGCAAGGACTTTAATTTTATTTTGCATCAGTGCCTGTTCTCCATCTTCCTCTTTGCCTCTGAAGCTTCAGTAAATTAAACCAGCTTTGATCTTGGTCAATAACATTGCTGCTAATTCACAGCACTCTTTATAAATCTCCAAGAAAGGAAGAATCTTTGCAATAAATAAATAAACCCCTAAAACAGTGATGAAATCCATTTTTTTTTTACTTAGACTTTCTACTGTTGACCTCACCCCATTCCTAAGAGGTCAGTAAGGGGTGACTACAACTGAGCCCAAAATTTCTGTTGCTAATCATATCAGTTGTTAAGTGAATTTTGCCCTATTTTACGACATTCCTTGCCACCCTGGTTAAATGAATTACCGCAGTTGTTAAATTATTAACCTGGTTGGTAAGTGAATCTGACATCCCCATTCTCTTTGCTTGTCAGAAGATTGCAAAAGGTGATCGCATGATCTTGGGATACTGCAACCGTCATAAATGTGAAGCAATTGCCAAGCACCCCGACAAGACGGAGTGGCTGTGGGTTTTGCCTCCCAAGGACAATTCCATCTGTCTGGCCATTACCCTGGGGGGGAGGAATTATTGACCCCCTCAGAGAGGGTCCGCAACTTGGGCATCCTCCTCGATCCACAGCTAACATTGGAATGCCATCTTTCGGCTGCGGCGAGGGGGGCATTTGCCCAGGTTCACCTGGTGCACCAGTTGCGGCCCTATTTGGATAGGGAGTCCCTGCTCACAGTCACTCATGCCCTCAGCACCTCGAGGTTCGACTACTGCAACGCTCTCTACATGGGGCTACCTTTGAAGAGTGTTTGGAAACTTCAGATCGTGCAGAATGCAGCCGCGAGAGCAATCATGGGCTTTCCCAAATATGCCCATGTCACACAGTCAGTGGCCTGCACTGGCTGCTGATCAGTTTCCAGTCACAATTCAAAGTGTTGGTAATGACCTATAAAGCCCTACATGGCATCGGGCCAGAATACCTCCAAGACCGCCTTCTGCTGCACGAATCCAAGCCGCCAATTAGGTCCCACAGAATTGGCCTTCTCCAGATCCTGTCGACTAAACAGTGTCGTCTGGCAGGACCCCGGGGAAGAGCTTTTTCTGTGGCGGCCCCAGCCCTCTGGAATCAACTCCCCCCAGAGATTCGAACTGCCCCTACCCTCCTCGCCTTCCGCAAAATGCGGAAGACTCACCTCTGTTGCCAGGCGTGGGGGAATTAATGCCCCCCTTTTCTTTCTCCTGTATTATGACTAGTTGGATTGAGTATGTATGGCTATGTAGTAGATGTTTTTATGATAATGCATTTTAAATTAGTTTTTTATTTTTTTTAATATTGGATTTGTACTGATTGTTGTTATGTTGTGACCCGCCCCGAGTCTTTGGAGAAGGGCGACATACAAATCTAATAAATTATTATTATTATTAATTATCCAAATTTTGATCATGTGACCATGGAGGATGCTTTTTTTCCAATGCTGTTGTAACTTTAAATGGTCACTAAATGAATTGTAAGTCAAGGACAACCAGTAACGTATTCATTTTATTCATTTATAGCAGTGTTTCTCAAATAGTGGGGAGGGCTCTCCGGGGGGGGCATGAAGCAATGCCGGGGGGACATGTGACCCCAGGAAATGTGCTTTTGTTGCCGCAGGGAGTAGGGTGGGATTTGCACCGAACAATAGCATACAGCACAGAGTAGGAAATATGAAGTGCATATAACAAACCCTTAAGAGACACCATGGAGAAATATTGAACAGGGATGAAAAGAAAGGAGGAGAGAGACGGAGATCATGAGACAAACGTAAGTCTCCTGAAAGCTAAGACGAGGAAATATGATAAATTGTATGTAGCATTGGCTTTACTGTGACTAACATGGGAGACGAGGAAAGATCGGTATGTTTATTGTGTCTGAAATGTTGGCAGTGGACAGAATGAAGCCAAATAAATTAAGGCGTCACCTAAACATATTATACCCCACTTAAGTTTTTTCAACGAAAACATTTATTTATTTGTTTATTTGTTTGTTTGTTTGTTTGTTTGTCTGTCTGTCTGTCTGTCTGTCTGTCTGTCTGTCTGTCTGTCTGTCTGTCTATCTATCTATCTATCTATCTATCTATCTATCTATCTATTTATTGGATTTGTATGTCGCCCCTCTCCGCAGACTCGGGGCAGCTAACAACAATGATAAAAACAGCATGTAGAAATCCAATTAATAAAACAACTAAAAACCCCTATTATAAAACCAAACATACACACAAACATACCATGCATAACTTGTAATGGCCTAGAGGGTAGGAATATCTTAACTCCCCCATGCCTGGCAGCATAAATGAGTCTTGAGTAGTTTACAAAAGACAGGGAGGGTGGGGCAGTTCTAATCTCCAGGGGGAGTTTGTTCCAGAGGGCCGGGGCAACCACAGAGAAGGCTCTTCCCCTGGGGCCCACCAAACGACATTGTTTAGTCGACAGGACCCGGAGAAGGCCAACTCTATGGGACCTTATCGGTCGCTGGGATTCGTGCAGTAGCAGGCGGTTCTGGAGGTAATCTGGTCCCATGCCATGTAGGGCTTTAAAGGTCATGACTAACACTTTGAATTGTGACTGGAAACTGATCAGCAGCCAATGCAAGCCACGGAGTGTTGAAGAAACATGGGCGAATCTTGGAAGCCCCACGACGGCTCTCGCGGCCGCGTTCTGCATGATCTGAAGTTTCCGAACACTTTCAAAGGTAGCCCCATGTAGGGAGCGTTGCAGTAATCGAACTTCGAGGTGATGAGGGCATGAGCCACTGTGAGCAATGACTCCCTGTCCAAATAGGGCCGTAACTGGTGCACCAGGCGAACCTGGGCAAACACCCTCCTGCTGAATATTGCAAACAATCATCCCGGCGGAGAATTGGGGGGGGGGGAATGTTAAATGTTTACTTCTTCCTGGGGAGGGGTGTTAAAAGAAAATAATTGAGACAAAACAGAAGTCCCTTAAAATACCACTTTTGCATGCAAAATTCTCTTATTTGTAAGTTTCCTTCCAGATTATCCATACATGTCTTTTTATTTCATAACTGCTGAGTTAGCTCAGTGATTTTTGCAAGTAGAACATTTGACAAAAGCCATAGCAAACTTCCCTTGGCCCTTATTCCTATCCCTATGATTACTTCTGTTCTCAAAAAAAAAATAAAAAAATAAAAATTAAGGTTACTGAAATGAGATTTGATTTTGCAGAAGGATGTGCCTCTTGACAAGATTTGTTCTTTAGACCTGGGTTTTTCTTTTTTTAAATCTCTGCTAATCCTTTTGATTAATTTGCCTTATAACTGATGCTAAGCTAGCCAGATTCAAAGCATTCTGGCTTCAAGTCTCTTTATAGAGACATCCGTATTTAGGATATTTTACATATTTTTGTTAGAATATTGACAGTTTCATATTTCAACTAAGATTTTGAAACCGGCTTCCTTCCTACCTGTGAATATAAAATTGACTTCCTCTCTTGTCATCGCGATGTCTTTCAATATTCCTTCTGAAAATCAAAATGTAAGCGTTTGTTTCTTATCTGCAGCTTGTGGAGGGAATATCGATGGCAACAATTTATTTTTATTTTTTATTTATTTATTTATTTGTCCAATATACAATACATATGGAAGAGAATAGACATTAAGTAATATATATGACGATAGAAAGTAAAAAGAAGAGAAGTAGATGGGAGGGAGAGAGTATATATGATATAAGAGATAAGGAGAGAATATATATAGATATAGATATAGATATATAGATATAGATAAGGAGAGAATATATATGACATATGAGATAAGGAAAGACAATTGGACAGGGGATGATAGGCACATCAGTGCACTTATATACGCCCCTTACTGGCCTATTAGGAACCTGGAGAGGTCAATTGTGGAGAGTCTAAGGGAGAAGTGTTGGGGGTTGGGAGTTGACACTATTGAGTCCGGTAATGAGTTCCACGCTTCGACAACTCGATTGTTAAAGTCATATTTTTTACAGTCAAGTTTGGAGTGGTTAATATTAAGTTTGAATCTGTTGTGTGCTCTTGTGTTGTTGCGGTTGAAGCTGAAGTAGTCGTTGACCGGAAGGACGTTGCAGCATATGATCTTGTGGGCAATACTTAAATCGTGTTTTAGGCGCCGCATTTCTAAGCTTTCAAGACCCAGGATAGATAGTCTATTTTCGTAGGGTATTCTGTTTCGAGTGGAGGAGTGAAGGGCTCTTCTGGTGAAATATCTTTGGACGTTTTCGAGAGTGTTGATGTCTGAGATGTGGTATGGGTTCCAGACAGATGAGCTGTATTCGAGAATGGGTCTGGCATAGGTTTTGTAGGCTCTAGTCAGTAGTGTGAGATTGCCAGAGCAGAAGCTACGTAGGATCAGATTAACAACTCTGGAAGCCTTTTTGGCGATATTGTTGCAGTGGGCTTTAGCACTTAGGTCATTTGATATTAGTATTCCAAGGTCTTTTACTGAGTGTGGGTTGGCTGCGAGAATTTGTTTATTCAGTTCATATGCGAAGTTTGGATTCTTTTTGCCGATGTGGAGGGTAGAGCATTTGTTGGTTGATATTGGAAGTTGCCAGGTGTTGATTTAATTTTTCTGCAATCTCCTTATCCTCCTTTAATTTCTTTGTCATTCAGTTTTACAGATTCCTTACAGATTCTACCGATAACACAACTACTCTCCAAAAAGACCTGGACTCTGGTTCTGAGTGGTCTAACACATGGCAACTTCAAACCTCAACCAGCAAATGCTCTGTCCTACACATTGGGAAGAAGAATCTGAACTCCAAATACAAATAGAATAATCAAATTATCACAGATAACCCCCACTCGATTAAAGACCTCGGTATACTAATAACAAATGACCTAAGTGCCAAAGCCCACTGCAACAACATCGTCAAGAAGGCTTCAAGAGTTGTAAACCTAATCCTACGTAGCTTCTGCTCTGGCAATCTCACACTACTTACCAGAGCTTACAAAACTTTCTCCAAACCCATCCTCGAATAAAGCTCATCTGTTTGGAACCCATATTGCATCTCAGACATTAACACCCTCGAAAATGTCCAAAGATATTTCACCAGAAGAGCACTTCACACCTCCACTCGAAACAGAATATCCTACGAGTCTAGACTTAAAATCATGGGTCTAGAAAGCTTAGAACTAAGATGCCTTAAACATGATCTAAGTAATGCCCACAAGATTATATGCTGCAACGTCCTGCTGGTTGGTGACTAATTCAGCTTCAACCACAACAACACAAGAGCACACAACAGATTTAAACTTAATATTAACTGTTCCAAACTTGACTGTAAAAAATACAACTTCAGTAACCGAGTTGTCGAAGTGTGGAACTCATTACCAGACTCTGTAGTGTCATCCCCAAACCCCAGCACTTTACCCTTTGACTATCCACAGTTGACCTCTCCAGATTCCTAAGAGGTCAGTAAGGGGCGAGTACAAGTGCACTAGAGTGCCTTCCATTCCCTGTCCTATTGCTCTTTTATATCTCCTATATCTTTTCTTCTATTCCTATATCTCTATTCTTTCACTGATATATTTTATTCCTATATCTTCTCTTCTATTCTTTCCTAGATATATTTTACTATGAGTATCTCCTCTATAACCTTCACTATGTATTTGACTACAAGTATATCCACTATAACCTTCATTGTGTAATGGACAAAATCAATCAATAAAATAAATAAAGTAAAATAGTTTCCATGATATTTCAAGAAAGCCTTGTGGTTTCATCAAACAGATCATGATTTGATGATTGAACAGAAATATTTCTGCAGGTTTCCCTGACAGCCAAAACTGGGTTGCAATGGCCTTTCGCTCAACTGATTGTTGCAAATTGCTTGGGCTCACCTTTGGCTCTATGCATATTATCGTGATCTTTTGAAGGCACCTTTTAACAGAATAACATTCTGGACACTGCTTCTTAACCACATCCTTAAGACTAAGTCAAATTGCCATAATTAAAAATGGATGGAAGAGGACTGAAAGTATATTTGTACAATTCAAATTCCAAAATTTTTACTATTACTACTAGTTTTTTCTCATCATTCTTAGCATCCGTTTCCTCCCACTTATGACTGTATGACTGCAAATTATTTATTTGTTTATTTGTTTATTTGTTTATTTGTTTATTTGTTTATTTGTTTGTTTATTTATTTATTTATTTATTTATTTATTTATTTATTTATTTATTTATTTATTTATTTATTTATTTATTTATTTATTTATTTATTTATTTATTTATTTATTTATTTATTTATTTATTTATTTATTTATTTATTTATTTATTAGATTTGTATGCTGCCCATAAAATATTAGATTTGTATGCTGCCCAATAAAAAGCAACTTAAAACCCTTAGTATAAAAAAAACAATCATACATCTCAGACAAACCTTGCGTAAAACGGGAAACGGCCCAGGGGAATCAATTTCCCCATGCCTGACGGCAGAGGTGGGTTTTGAGGAGTTTGCGAAAGGCAAAGAGAGTGGGGGCAATTCTAATCTCTGGGGGAGTTGATTCCAGAGGGTCGGGGCCGCCACAGAGAAGGCTCTTCCCCTGGGTCCCGCCGGACGACATTGTTTCATCGACGGGACCCAGAGAAGGCCCACAGAGTGTTACTGCATAACATAAATGTCTTTTTTGTTTATTGTTGCTGCCATATTTTGGTCAAATTGTTGAGTAACTCATCTCCCCCCCCACCCCTTTGTCTTTCTATCTTTCTTCAGACAAACCCATTTCCTGCACCCGCTGTGTAGATTTAATGGGAGAAGTTGTGAAAGGTTCTCCATGCAGTTTATCTCCATTTTTTTAAAGGCAATTTTCCTTGTTCGAAATAAACAGAGCAGATAACTCCTAACTGGTCATTCTCTTGGACATATATATGGCCACTGGCTATCTACAGAAAGCACTTTCCATAGAAAGGAGGAAAAGAACAAGATGCTAAACTGGGTGGATATTTAAGATCTACAATTTATAATTTCAAATCAGAAGTTTATTATTTATTAATCCACAATAACTGAATTTAAACATGCCTGGGATAAATATATATCCATCCTAAGATAAAATACAGGAAATAGTATAAGGGCAGACTAGATGGACCATGAGATCTTTTTCTGCCATCAATCTTCTATGTTTCTATGTGTCAGGATTAAGCATTTCCTGAGGTCATATCTCAATGCAGAAGGAAGGCCTAGGTAGAGAACACTGAGTCATTCTGAGCCAATTAAGCATGCAGCAAGCTCATTAGGTGATAAGTATTTAAATACGCAAGAACTCTTTGCTCTTTGCCTGCTCTCTCTCATCTCTGATCCTGTTCTGTGTGAAGTGTGCTCTGAAGTTGCTGCATTGATCTGTTGGTTCCTGTAAGTTATTGTAATTGAGATAGTTGTAGAGATATACTAGTGTATTGTATGTATACTAAAGATAGAATATAGAGAGTAGAGTAGAGACTGCCTTCTGCCGCACGAATCCCAGCGACCGATGAAGTCCCAGAGAGTTGGTCTCCTTAGGGTCCCGTCGACCAAACAATGTCGGCTGGCGGAATCTAGGGGAAGAGCCTTCTCTGTGGAGGCCCTGGCCCCCTGGAATCAGCTCCCTCCAGAGATTCGCACTGCCCCCATCCTCCTCGCCTTCCGGAAGAATTTAAAAACTCATCTTTGCCGCCAGGCCTGAGGTTCCTTAGATCTTCCCCCCTGACCAATGAATGCTTTATTTTGATTGTTGAATGAATGATATTGATGGTTTTTTAATTAGAATTTTAAAGACTGTATTTTTTTAATGCATTAATTGGATTGCTATTATTGTTTCTTGTTTTTTTGTACATGCTGTGAGCCACCCCGAGTCCTCGAAGAGGGGCGGCATACAAATCCAATAAAATAAATAAATAAATAAATAAGTAGTGTAAATAAGAAGTAAATATATTTTTCCAAGACTTCCTACTGCTGCTGTGTTTCACTGAAGACTTGAACCAAACTCCATATCTATTGGTCTGTGGCTGGCTGGTTGGGTTGTTTAGCTGCTTGGGCTGGTTAGCTGGTTGGGCTGGTTATCTTCCAAAAGTACAGCTCTGATATTACTGTATGTTTCTATTATTTTATTATTTGGATTACTAGGCTGCCCTTCTCCGTAGACTCAGGGCGGCTTACAAAACAGAATAAATACAGATAGAACGTATTAGAAGCCCAAATGTTAAAACACATCTAAATCTAATCTAAAAACCCCATCACCCATCATTCATTCCATCACAATTATACATACGACCGGAGCAGGATTGATCTATCTATCTATCTATCTATCTATCTATCTATCTATCTATCTATCTATCTATCTATCTATCTATCTATCTATCTATTAGATTTGTATGCCGCCCATCTCCGGAGACTCGGGGCAGCTCACAGCATACAATAAGACAATTCATAACAAATCTAATAAATTTTAAAAACATTAAAAAACCCCATTATTAAACCAGACATACACAAAATCACACCGTACATAAATTTTATAGGCCCGGGGGCAGGGAGGGGGAATGCCTCAATTCCCCCATGCCTTATGGCAAAGGTGAGTTTTAAGGAGTTTACGGAAGGCAAGGAGGGTGGGGGCAGTTCTAATCTCCGGGGGGAGCTGGTTCCAGAGAGTCGGGGCTGTCACAGAGAAGGCTCTTTCTCTGGGACCCACCAGATGACATTGTTTCATCAATGGGACCCGGAGAACGCCAACTCTGGTCAGGTCCCAGAGAGGAAGTTAAGGGTAGAGGCCCCAAGCCTGCCGGCAAAGTTGAGTTTTTAAAACCATACAAAAAGCCAGGAGGGTGTGGGGCAGTACGAATCTCTCGGGTGAGTTGATTCCAAAGGGCCAACTGCCACAGAGAAGGTAGTATGTAATGGTATGTCCCTTGGTTATTGTTAAATTGACAGGAAATTTCTCCTTAGTTCTAGATTAGTTCTCTCCTTGGTTTGTTTCCACCCATTGCCCCAATCTCCAATCTGCTGATGGGTAGAATAAATTCCCTTCCTCCAGAGGAGAATGTGGGAGAATCCAATTTATAATCCCCACAACATGTAAAAACAAAGCCCCAAACATTCCTATGGGTTAAGAATTAGCAAAGCAGGGAGAGGGCAAAACAGGGCATTGTTCTGCTTGGGGGGAGATTTGACTCCTGAAGAGCCTTCAAAAATGACAAAGTCAGTTTGAATTGGCCACATATTGTTTTACTATATCCTTCCACTCTAGGTATAAGGTTAAATTTTTTTCGGAAGGGATTCTCCGCCCAGTTGCTGGGTGACCCTGGCCATGGCCTAGTCCTGGGGTAGGCAAGGTTGGCTCTTCTATGACTTGTGGACTTCAACTCCCAGAATTCCTGAGCCATTCATGCTAGCTCAGGAATTCTGGGAGTTGAAGTCCACATGTCATAGAAGAGACAACCTTGCCTACTTCTGGTAGTCAGTCTCTTGCACCACGGCGGGAGGGAGCATTTGCCCTGCCTGGGCTCCGGAGGTCTTCTTCGAGCCTTTGGGAGGGCGAAAATGGCCTCCTCAGTTTCTGCTTGTTTCTGGCCTTCCTGAGCCCCCACCCCGTGTGTCCTGCACTTAAATGGCATCCAAAACAGGCCACGTGGACTCCTGAGAGGTATGAAGTGGGATAGGCAGAGCCAGCCAGGAATGGGATTTAGCTAGAGGTTCTCCTGAACCAGTAATGGACTGCTGCCCCCACAGGGTAGGAGTGGGGTTGCAGTGTGGATAGTAAGCTTATGCACTATTTATTGAATACTTAATAGTTTTTTTATTGTCCTGCCTTCTCTAGTACCTAAGTAATGATCCTTAATTACTTTTAAAATAGGAAATAATTAAATAGTATGTTTTTTTACTCATAAACGCTTTAATCATTTTAATCATTATCTAGAACTGAACTTTCATAGCAATTAAAAGAAAATTGAGCTACTTGCCTAATCTGTTATCATACTGAACCTTGTGGGTTCAGTACAAAAACTTAAAATGTGACTGCGCACCTCAACAAATCATGCTTGACATGTGGTTGACATTTAGTTTAAATTGATTTCATGCTCATGTGTTGCTGTGGTTGAAGGTGAAGTAATTGTTAACAGGTAGAATATTTGGTATATGATTTTAAGAATTATAGTTAAGTCGGAACGGAGACGATGTAAATTGTTGTAAATTGTCTAATCGAAGAATTTCAAGTCTGGCGGAGTAAGGTATTTTGTTGTGAGAAGAGGAGTGAAGGACTCTGCTTTTGAAATATTTCTGGACTCTCTCAATTGTGTTGATGTCAAATATGCAATGTGGGTTCCATACAGGTGAGATGTATTCTAGGATTGGCCTGACAAATGTTTTGTAAGCTTTTGTTAGCAGTTCAAAACTACCAAATAATGTGACTGAATCAACTGAAAAAGAGTCCAAGCACCTATTTGAAAACTTATCTTGGTCGGTAAGCCACTCCCACCCAGTCACATGACCTTTAAGCCACCCTCAGTCACATGAGTGTCAAGCCACTCCCACCTGGTCACATGGCTGGCAACTCACTTCTGCCCAGTCACTTGCCCATCAAGCCACACCCACACAATAAGCCATGCCCACAGTGTGGTAGTAAATGTTTTGCAGCCCTTCACTGTTCTGAACCCCTGCGAACTCTCGGCACCCCACACCCTGCAAACAATGGATCTGATTCTTAAGACTCATTAACTTTTGATCTAATGCCTTTCCTTCTGTTGTGGTTAGCTCTGGCCCAGCTCCTGCCCCAAGGACTGTGGATGTGGGGGAGACATCCACATGCTGCAGGCCTGTTTTGCCCCCGGTGGAATCTGCTGATGAAGGCTCCTCTGACCAAGAAGACATGAGTGACAGGGAGGAGGAGAGTGTGGCAGACAGCTCAGAAGGGGATCAATTATCTAGCTCCTCCTTGGATTCAGAACAAGAGTTAATGATACAGCCATGCATGCGGAGAGCGATTGAATAGGCAACAACAACTGAGAGATTATTATCAAAGAAAATGAGGCCACCTGTGGTTGGGTGGGGCTGTGGTAGCAGCCCCACCCTATAAATAGCAGCCTGTGGGTTTGGCCATTGTGGAGGATTATCTGATCGTTGTGTTTCGTGACTGCTTTACTGACTTTGACCTTTTGTGTGCTGATTTTTCCCCGCTTTGAAACTAAACCAGAGCCAAGTGTGTTTCACTTTGTGAAAGAAGAAGGACTGTGAATTGCCTCATAGCTGCAAGCTAAGTGTCACAGAACTGATAAGGGACTTGTACAAATTACCAGTTTGGTTGGAGACGAGTGCTCTTTGCTATACCAAAAGAGGGCTTAGTTTAAGTGAATTTTCATTATAAAGAACATTGTTTTGAATGTTCAAACGTGTGTGTGTCTGAAATTTGTACCTGTGAATTTTTGGGAGGAGTCTACCAGAGAGCCCGACAGAACACCTTCCACGCAGCCTCCTTCAATGAAGGATGCTTCTGTTCTTCCCTCGCTTGGCTCCCAACGCCGCCTGCTACTAATCCCTTGACCTACCCTAATTCTCTACCGTTCTTTCTGCCATCTTCCCTTGTAGGATAACAAAAATCTTGACGGTAATCTATTAATTGAATAATTGAACAAACTTGTTTCCCTAGCAGTCAGAGCACAGTGTTTGCACACACGGTGTCATCCCAACCCCTCCAGCTACCAAGAGGTTGCCAGATATGTTTATTAAACCCCCTGTGCTTGGAAAGAACACAGAAATCTGTCATCTGGGGTAATAGGGAAGTGCCTATCTCAGCTGGAGACCAAGCAGTTATGAATAAAAGAAGAGTTTGCATTACAGTTTGGAGGTGCAAAGAGAAAAGCCTTCCCTATGGTGTAAATGTGTTGTAACCCTCTGGCAAGGAAGAGGGGGGAAAATAATATTGACGCCGTGCTGGCAATGCAATATGATTATTAAGTTTACTTTTGCTTGGTCAGCGTCTGAAGGAAAACATCGCGGTGAATGTGGTTGGGAGGAGAAACAAGCCAACTGCAAGGTGTGAATTGTTTGGCGTTCAACGCTCAAGAAGCTAAACGTTGTCGGAGTTTCATTCGGAAGCTGCCCACCCAGATTCAGATACAATATTATTATTTGTTGTGGTTAGCTCTGGCCCAGCTCCTGCCCCAAGGACTGTGGATGTGGGGGAGACATCCACATGCTGCAGGCCTGTTTTGCCCCCGGTGGAATCTGCTGATGAAGGCTCCTCTGACCAAGAAGACATGAGTGACAAGGAGGAGGAGAGTGTGGCAGACAGCTCAGAAGGAGATCAATTATCTAGCTCCTCCTTGGATTCAGAACAATGATGATACAGGCACGCATGCGGAGAGCGATGCATAGGCAACAACAACTGAGAGATTATTATCAAAGAAAATGAGGCCACCTGTGGTTGGGTGGGGCTGTGGTAATTAGTGAGGCTGCTATAAATAGCAGCCTGTGGGTTTGGCCATTGTGCAGGATTATCTGATCGTTGTGTTTCGTGCCTGCTTTACTGACTTTGACCTTTTGTGTGCTGATTTTCCCCCGCTTTGAAACTAAACCAGAGCAAAGTGTGTTTCACTTTGTGAAAGAAGAAGGACTGTGAATTGCCTCACAGCTGCAAGCTTAGTATCACAGAACTGATAAGGGACTTGTACAAATTACCAGTTTGTTTGGAGACGAGTGTCTTATACTCCAGTGCATCATATACTCCAAAAATATGGTAATTAGGCTGTGAATCTTTTCAGGTTTTACAACTTAAAACTAGAAACCTGAGCTTCAAGGCTTATCTTACTTAAACCAAAATATTATTGGTCAAAGGAGGCCAAGACCCAAGCACAATCAAGAATTGCATGGAAGGAACTAGGATCTAAGATAGGTAGAGCTGGACTCCTTCCTACAAAGGAGCATTCTCAATATCTTTGACCAAAGTTGATTTTGTGACACATTGCTTCAGTTCTACAGTAAGCAGACCAAAAGAGCCACAGCCATGTTAGACAAGTGGCTATCCTGTCATTTCTTAAAAACCTCCAGTTGGCAGGCCAAAACCTCCAAGCATCCTTTCTTATCACCAGTGATGAAGCACCCACAACGAAGCTGTTTCATTGGTTAATTGTCCTCGCTGTTAGGAAGTTTCTCCTTAATTCCAGGTTGCTTCTCTCCTTGATAATTAATTACTAGAGTTGAAAGGGACATTGCAGGTCATCAGGTCCACCCCCCTGCTCAAGTAGGAAACCCTACACCACCCCAACCAGATGGCAGTCCAATTTTCTTTTGAATGTGTCAAGTGATAGAAACATAGAAACATAGAAGACTGATGGCAGAAAAAGACCTCATGGTCCATCTAGTCTGCCCTTATACTATTTTCTGTATTTTTATCTTAGGATGGATATATGTTTATCCCAGGCATGTTTAAGTTCAGTTACTGTGGATTTATCTACCACGTCTGCTGGAAGTTTGTTCCAAGGATCTACTACTCTTTCAGTAAAATAATATTTTCTCATGTTGCTTTTGATCTTTTCCCCAACTAACTTCAGATTGTGTCCCTTTGTTCTTGTGTTCACTTTCCTATTAAAAACACTTCCCTCCTGGACCTTATTTAACCCTTTAACATATTTAAATGTTTCGATCGTGTCCCCCCTTTTCCTTCTGTCCTCCAGACTATACAGATTGAGTTCATGAAGTCTTTCCTGATAGGTTTTATGCTTAAGACCTTCCACCATTCTTGTAGCCCGTCTTTGGACCCGTTCAATTTTGTCAATATCTTTTTGTAGGTGAGGTCTCCAGAACTGAACACAGTATTCCAAATGTGGTCTCACCAGCGCTCTTTACAGCGGGATCACAATCTCCCTCTTCTTGCTTGTTATACCTCTAGCTATGCAGCCAAGCATCCTACTTGCTTTCCCTACTGCCTGACTGCACTGTTCACCCATTTTGAGACTGTCAGAAATCACTACCCCTAAATCCTTTTCTTCTGAGGTTTTTGCTAACACAGAACTGCCAATGCAATACTCAGATTGAGGATTCCTTTTCCCCATTATTATTTTACATTTGGAAACATTAAACTTCAGTTTCCATTGCTTTGACCATTTATCTAGTAAAGCTAAATCATTTACCATATTACAGATGCCTCCAGGAATATCAACCCTATTGCACACTTTAGAGTCATCGGTAAATAGGCAAACCTCCCCTACCAAACCTTTCCCTATGTCACTCACAAACATATTAAAAAGAATAGGACCCAGAACAGACCCTTGTGGCACACACCGCTTGTAACCTGACTCTGCTCAGAATACTCGCCATTAACAATAACTCTCTGATGTCTATGCTTCAGCCAGCTTGAAATCCATTGAACTATCCAGGGATTAAGTCCAATCTTCACTAATTTATCTATCAGCTCTTTATGTGGAACCGTATCAAAGGCTTTGCTGAAGTCCAGGTATCTGCATACTGCTATCATGTTCCCTCTGGCCCTCCTTTTTGCTAAACTATTCATGCCCAGTTCCAGCAACCTTTCTTCGTATGTCTTGGTTTCCAGTCCCTTTATCATTTTAGTTGCTTTTTTCTGTACTTTTTCTAGAGTTTCAATGTCCTTTTTGTGACCAAAATTGGGTGACCAAAATTGAATGCAGTACTCTAGGTGTGGTTGGATTAGTTTCCATCTGTTGCTTCTTGTCCTGCCTTCTGGTTCTTTAGAAAATAGGTTGACCCCCTCTTCTTTATGGTAGCCCCTCAAATAATGGAATACCGTTATCATGTCCCTTCTTTTGTCTAGATTGGCCATACCCAATTTATGCATCTGTTCTTCATATGTTTTGGTCTTCTTTAATCATCCTAGTTGCTCTTCTCTGCACTTGTTCCAAAATCTCAACGTCTTTTTTGCAATGGGGTGACCAAACCTAGATGCTGTATTTCAGGTCTTACTAAGGTTTTATAAAGCAGTAGTAACACTCTTCCTCTTGAGCTCTGCCAGAACTGACAGGCCGTGTCTCTTCTGCAGCCTTTGACACAATATTCAGTTTGCTATAATATTGTATATATGAATTAACAAATAAAAGAACGCGTTCACTGCAATTATGGCCCCCCTTCTGCTTGATTTACTTGTCAGCTTGTATTCACAGCTATGTAAAGGATCTGCCCGGCCAGGCTTCTGTCAAACACGTTGCTTCCGCCTTGGTAACATCAACAAAATGGGGCAAGCTGAGCAGGTAAGGCTGCTTTCAAAGTTTCTCTTTTTTCCTTGAAGGGGTGGCAGGGGTGGTGAATGTGCACAGAGGGATAAGAGTCAAAGCTCCAAAGAAGGAATGATTGTAACTTACATGGTCTCCAGAGAGGCACAAGGGCTCAATGGTTAAAGATGCTGAGCTTATTTTATTTATTTATTTTATTTATTTTATTTATTTTATTTATTTTATTTATTTTATTTATTTTATTTATTTTATTTATTTTATTTATTTTATTTATTTTATTTATTTTATTTATTTTATTTATTTTAGTTATTTTAGTTATTTTAGTTATTTTAGTTATTTTAGTTATTTTATTTTAGTTATTTTTCTTAGTTATTTTATTTTAGTTATTTTAGTTATTTTAGTTATTTTAGTTATTTTAGTTATTTTATTTTAGTTATTTTAGTTATTTTAGTTATTTTAGTTATTTTAGTTATTTTAGTTATTTTAGTTATTTTTCTTAGTTATTTTAGTTATTTTTCTTATTTTATTTATTTTTCTTATTTTAGTTATTTTAGTTATTTTAGTTATTTTAGTTATTTTAGTTATTTTAGTTATTTTATTTTAGTTATTTTAGTTATTTTAGTTATTTTAGTTATTTTAGTTATTTTAGTTATTTTAGTTATTTTAGTTATTTTATTTTAATTATTTTAGTTATTTTAGTTATTTTAGTTATTTTAGTTATTTTTCTTATTTATTTTAGTTATTTTATTTATTTTTCTTATTTTAGTTATTTTAGTTATTTTAGTTATTTTAGTTATTTTATTTGTCAAGTATGTATTGCTGGTATACAAAGATATAACAATGTTCATATGCATGATATTAGTAAGAGAGAAACATTAGGACAGGGGACGGTAGGCACTCTGGTGCACTTATGCACGCCCCTTACTGACCTCTTAGGAATCGGGAGAGGTCAACAGTGGATAGTCTAAGTGTAAAGTTTTGGAGGTTAGGAGATGATACTACAGAGTCTGGTAGTGAGTTCTGTGCATCAACTACTCGGTTTCTAAAGTCGTATTTCCTGCAGTCAATTTTGGAGCGGTTTACTTTAGGTTTGTA
This sequence comes from Erythrolamprus reginae, assembly GCF_031021105.1. Classification (NCBI taxonomy): domain Eukaryota; kingdom Metazoa; phylum Chordata; class Lepidosauria; order Squamata; family Dipsadidae; genus Erythrolamprus; species Erythrolamprus reginae. The sequence continues at coordinate 108,786,462 of NC_091954.1, forward strand.
TCTGTTGTGTGCTCCTGTGTTGTTGTGGTTGAAACTGAAGTGCTTGACAGGAAGGACATGGTAGCAGATGATTTTGTGGTCGTGTTTAAGGCGACGTAGATCTAGGCTTTCTAAACCTAGGATTGTAAGTGTCATTGTGTAGGCAGGGGTTGGCTACTACCCTGATGGGGGAACGCAGTGGGGTAGCAAAAATGGAGCTCCACCCCAGAGCACCCAATTTGCACTGAAAGATGTTGAAAGAAAATGCTAGCCATCCCCCTCTAGCCACTTGACCAGTAAAGGAAATAAGCACCATGCCTTAGAGTCGAATGCAACTGGATAGGGAAACCTTTATTTTTGGTAGATGAAGAGTATATCTGATTGACCACATTCTAACAGTGGCAAGGATAACCTGTGCTCAACTATGGAATAGTGAAGACACACCAAAAGAAGAAATGATAATCAAAAAAATCATGGAATGTGCAGAAATGGACATGTTGTCGAGGAAATTAGAAGGGAAAGAGGAATCAGACTATCTATCTATCTATCTATCTATCTATCTATCTATCTATCTATCTATCTATCTATCTATCTATCTATCTATCTATTCAATTTTTATGCTGCCCTTCTCCTTAGACAGGGCGGCTTACAACATGTTAGCAATAGCACTTTTTAACAGAGCCAGCCTATTGCCCCCACAATCCGGGTCCTCATTTTACCTACCTCGGAAGGATGGAAGGCTGAGTCAACCTTGAGCCAGTGATGAGATTTGAACTGCTGACCTTCAGATCTACAAGTCAGCTTCAGTGGCCTGCAGTACAGCACTCTACCTGCTGCGCCACCCCGACTCATTATAGGGTATGGGATAAATTTTATAATTGGCTAAAAAAGAGAAATGACAAAGGAAGTGAAATTAAATAGAAAACCTAAAAGATTAATAATGGATAAAAGTATTTTTATCTGAAATGTAGACAAAAATACGCAAGCATAAACGTTCACAAAATAATGTAAAAATGTATATATCTCCGTTAGAGCTTCTGCCAGAAATGGGGATGTAAATATCCCAAATGTATTTTTTTTGTGTGTTTGTCTTTTATGTGTGTTATGTTTTAAATATTTTTTTTTAAAAAAAGAGATGGACAGGTGTCAAACAGACCCCGCTTGAGCATCTGTGACTCCTTGTATTGAGAAGTAGAAAAACGATGCTGTAATGTTGGATAACAATGGTACAATATCATGGTATCATAATCAACAATGATAAGGCCCTTGTAAAGGAATTTTCCAGTCGTCCAGGAAATTAAGAGGACACTGCATATGTTTCTGTGTATACAGTTCTGTGATCACTCTCCTTTGAGAAATTAAACACTTGCTCCCAAGACCTTCAATTATAGTGCTTGGTGTTTGTTGTCCGAGGTATTCTAACTAATATTCCACTTAATGAAAGGTCCATCAAGTCCATACTGAAACAGAGACAAGAGGAGGAGCCAAGTTAATGCACTGGAAAATGTGAAAATTGCCATCTTTTGTTTCAACCAAACAATGAATTTTCCACAAGAAAAACAACAACAAAGAATCCCTTTATGTATCTCTTGTAAACCCAAGGCAAAGCAAAGGCCACCTCTCTGTAACCTAACCTGCAAAGCACAAGTGATTCGTCGGCAAATTCTTGCAAGGATTTAAATGGCCATCAACCGTTGTTGCATTTCTCGCCTCCCCTCTCCAAAGTGGGCTTTAAATTATTAAACAAGATGACCATTAATGCCCTTTGGGCAGTGTTGTGGTTGGCTCTGGCCCAGCTCCTGCCTCAAGGAATGTAGAGGTGGATGTGGGGAAAACATCCACATGCCACAGGCCTGTTTTGCTCCCGATAGAATCTCCTGACGAAGTCTCCTCTGACAAAGGAAGCGTGAGTAGCAGGGAAGAGGGGAGTTTGTGGCAGACAGTCCAGGAGGAGATCAATCATCCTTATCATCCCTGGATTCTGAACAAGAACTTATGACGGACCCATGCATGCGTAGAGTGATGCATAGGAGAGAACAACTGAAGGATTATTACAGGAGATAAGTGAGGCCACCTGTGGTTAGGTGGGGCTGCTGTAATTAGTGCTACAGATAAAAAGAACAGCGTGCTGGCTTAGCCTTGTGGAAGTTTATCTGATTCATAGTTCGTCAAGATCGTGGTTTTGCTGTTTCCCTGTTCAAGACTGTGTGTGGACTTTCTGGACTTTGGAATTTGGACTCAATTTCCCAGTTATTGGGTGAGAAATTGGATTGCATTTAACCTGTGCCTTGTGTGTACCAGAAAATCCCTTTGACATTTAAAAAGGGAGTTGTTTCTGCTTTTCTGTTGATAAAGACTTTTGGTTTTCCTTCTATCATGTGGTGTGTGTCTTTCTGGACTAATTACCCTGTAATTACGGGCGGTTGGGACACGCCGGCAGAACAGGCAGGAACTTTCAAATCTATTTAAATATAAATTGAGGATTAATTTAATAATTGTCTTTAGTGGAGAAGGAACAGCAAGGAAAGGACCACGGAGGGTGAAATGTTCCCTACGTAAATATACTCCTCAAAAAAATAAAGGGAACACTCAAATAACACATCCTAGATCTGAATGAATGAAACATTCTCATTGAATATTTCATTTGCACAACTTTTCCATTTGCACAACAGCATGTGAAATTGATTGTCAAATAGTGTTGCTTCCTAAATGGACAGTTTGATTTGACGGAAGTTTGATTTATTTGTGGAGTTATTGATTTATTCTTGGAGTTATATTCTGTTGTTTAAGGAACCCTCTCTTTTTTTTTTTTGAGCAGTGTACAATTCGAAATGGAAACCAACCTGTTTGGATCTTCTTACAAGTTTAAATTGAGCACAATAAAAATCCTGGTTAATAAACATATATCGAAGCAAACAAGACAGAGCCAACCACAGCCATCCCCATATCACTCCAACACTCCGCAGTCTGCATTGGTTGCCGATCAGTTTCCGGTCACAATTCAAAGTGTTGGTTTTGACCTATAAAGCCCTTCATGGCACCGGACCAGATTATCTCAGGGACCGCCTTCTGCTGCACAAATCCCAGCAACCAGTTAGGTCCCACAGAGTGGGTCTTCTCCGGGTCCCGTCAACTAAACAATGCCGCTTGGCGTGACCCAGGGGAAGAGCCTTCTCTGTGGCAGCCCTGGCCCTCTTGAACCAACTCCCCCCAGAGATTAGAACTGCCACCACACTCATTGCCTTTCGTAAGCTACTTAAAACCCACCTCTGCCGCCAGGCATGGGGGCATTGAGATACTCTTTCCCCCTAGGCCCTTACAATTTTATGCATGGTATGTCTGTATGTATGTTTGGTTTTTATAACTATGGGTTTTTAATTGTTTTTAATATTGGATTATTATTGTATGCTGTCTTGTTATTGCTGTTAGCCGCCCCGAGTCTCCAGAGAGGGGCGGCATACAAATCCAATAAATAAATAAATAGTAAATAAAAGGCAGACAAAAAATTTCTGAAGTCGTCCTGCACGACTGCCTAAACCAGTGATGGTGAACCTGTGGCATAGGTGCCACAGTGGCATGGAGAGCCATATCTACTGGCATGCGAGCCGTTGCCCTAGCTCAGCTCCAATGTGCATGTGTGTGATTTTTGCTGATTATTGGCTTATTTTATTTATGTATTTATTAGATTTGTATGCCGCCCCTTTCCGTAGACTCAGAGCACAGAGGTCCTGCTTAATGCCCTTTTAATCCAGCCTTATCCTGAGATGGGACTCAGAGCACATCTTATTTATAGATCTCCCCAAAAGAGCCTTAAAAAACAGCCCCACTGCGGAAGAATTTTCTTAACCTTAACCCCCACCTTCCTCGAACATGCCTTGAAGCTTTCTCTTTTTGGATTCCACTTTGTCTGCTTTTGTGTGTATGTGTTTTAATACGGGCGGCTCCCGTTAGCTTTTGCTACTGGGATTCCAATGTATTTAAACTGGTGTTTTTGTTTTAACATTGTCGCAAGCTATCCGGGGGAAAGATTGTAGCCCTAAATACTTGGGTACATCAATTAAACAGAGCAAAACAATCGAGAGGAACCCATGAAGTCACGGAAGAATTTCAGTTCCTACGGACAAAGTTTTAGCTTGATGCTAAGTAGTGCTGATGGACCCAGGAAGGGTGATGAAACCGAGATTCGTTTATTTCCTGCAAAGCAAAGTTGGCTGATTTAATCTCTTGCTTTGTGCCTAATTGTGTCTTCTCTATTATTTCCTCTGGCACAATTTGCACACAAAGCAGCTACCCCGTATCTGCTTCGCTGTACCTCAAACTGTACTTAATTATTTTGGACAGGAAAGAACTCCTCCAAGTCTTAATTGACGAAGCACCCTTGGAGTCTGGCCCTGAGCAGTGTCCGGGCAAGTTAACGAGAATCCAGAAGAAAATAACTCATCTGTTTGGAAGTTTGAGGGCAATCTGCTGTCTGCAAGCTGAAGAGTGAGAACTTTACACTCAAACTATTTGCTTTCGCTTTCAATCAGCGACTATCAGATTGGTCACCTCTGATTTGTCAATTAGTATTTTTTTTTAAAGACAATTAGATGCACCAACATTAACACCCTGCCATGTCCGTCTCTTTAGTCCTTTCCAAATATTTTGGTGAGAGGCCAAATCTCTAGCTTAATGATCCTGCACTGAGAGGGAGAAAAAAAACCTGTTTATTATTTTATTTATTATTTATTACTTAGATTTGTATGCCGCCCCTCTCCGAAGACTCGGGGCGGCTCACAACATGTAAAAAACAAATCTGTTATCTTGAGAGTTAAGCTTAAAATTTGACGTTTTATTTATTTTATTTATTTTATTCATTTGTCCAATACACAAATACATAGGAAGAAAGATAGACATGTGATAATATAAAAGAGGGTGAAAATGAACTTAGAGGAGAGGATATATGAAAGGAAGAGAATATATAAGTGAAAGAAAGGAAAGACAATTGGACATGGGACGAAAGGCACACCAGTGCACTTATGTACGCCCCTTACTAGATTAGATTAGATTTATTGGATTTATATGCCACCCCTCTCTGCAGACTCGCCTCTTAGGAACCTGGAGAGGTCAATCGTGGAGAGTCTAAGGGAGAAGTGTTGGGGGTTAGGAGTTGACACAATTGAGTCCGGTAATGAGTTCCATGCTTCGATAACTCAATTGTTGAAATCATATTTTTTACAGTCAAGTTTGAAGCGGTTCGTATTAAGTTTGAATCTGTTGCGTGCTCTTGTGTTATTGCGGTTGAAGCTGAAGTAGTCATTGACCGGTAGGACATTGCAGCATATGATCTTGTGGGCAATACTCAAATCATCTTTTAGGTGCCGTAGTTCTAGGCTTTCTATGTCCAGGATTGTTAGTCTATTCTCGTAGGATATTCTGTTTTGAGTGGAGGAGTGAAGGGCTCTTCTGGTGAAATATCTTTGGATATTTTCAAGGGTGTTGATGTCTGAGATGTGGTATGGGTTCCAGACCTTGTGTTGCTTTTAATCTTCCCAATTTTTGCTATTATCTTTTCCTTTTGGTATCCATTGATTAAGAGCCGGGGTGGCGCAGTAGTTAGAGTGCAGCACTGCAGGCTACTTCAGCTGACTCCTAGCTTAATTCAGCAGTTCAAATCTCACCACTGGCTCAAATTTGACTCAGCCTTCCATCCTTCCGAGGTGGGTAAATACCCAGATTGTTGGGGGACAAAATGCTGATTCTGTAAACGACTGAGAGAGGGCTGTAAAAGCACTATGAATTGGTATATAAGTTTAAATGCTATTTATGACTTTGTTGTCTGTACCTTAGGAATTCAAAATCTCCATTCCCTCCCTACTCCTGAAGGAAGGATACTGTAAAATCTCCACTTCCTCCCCACTCTCAGGGGAAGGATACTGCAAAATCTCCATTCCCATCCCACTCTAGGGCCAGCTGGAGGTGGTATTTGCCGGTTCTCTGAACTATTCAAATTTTCCACTACTGGTTCTCCGAACTACTCAAATTTTCCACTACCGGTTCTCCGAACTACTCAAATTTTCCACTACCGGTTCTCAGAACTATGCAAATTTTCCACTACCGGTTCTCTGAACTACTCAAATTTTCCACTGGCGGTTCTCCGAACTACTCAAATTTTCCACTACCGGTTCTCCGAACTACTCAAAATTTCCGCTACCGTTTTCCAAAACCTGATAGATTTCATGCCTGCTACAGGTATTACATGTTCTTATTTATCATTGTGAACAGTCTGTTGAAAATGGGTAACTGGTTAAGAACTGAAAACAAGCGCATAATTAAAGCACTCAATCTTTATGGGATCTGCTAGTGCTCCCTATTATTTAATCAGCTGCAATTAGTGCGAATGGAATGTTTCTTCTTCAACCGTCTCCCAAACACATTTGGAATTCTGACCACAACACAGGAATGGCACTTATATACGTGTCCTTATTTGCTCCCGAGGTTAAACTGTGGAGGCCTTTTTAAAGATAACGTCGTGACTCAGATTTTCAAGTTTAGCAAGATTGCATAGAGGTCCTGCCTGGGATTTGTTCAGCCTCTAGCAGGAAGGAAAACAGCAAGACACAAAAGTGGAATTTGAAAGGAGAAAAATAATTGGCCCAATATAAAAATGCCACCGTACCATTGCTATGAGTCAGCACGGCGGAGAACCAGATCCCCACTGCAAAGGGCAAATTTTTCAGAGGTAGAACAACCTCTGTACAATGAAATGATGATTTCTTGGAAGGTTCTGGATCGTTGACTGTTTGGACAACAGAAACACAACAGAATCAAGACTGCCCACATTCCTGGTACCAACATCATGTGCTGCAATCACTGTGGGTGTAGTATCTGTAGAGAATCTCTCAAGGAATTTTTGGTCAATGCACCAGGAGACTGTGAGTTCTACGAGGGTCGCCCAGAAAGCAATGCACCACATTTTTTTTCTCAGCCTACAGTAATGGTACGAATGCGAAACTTTAGATATTATAGTCTATGGAGATGGACGGCATACAAATCTAATAAATAAATAAATAAAATAAGTTATTGTTATTATTATTGTTATTGTTGTTGTTGTTCTTCTTATTATTATTACTATTACTATTACTATTACTACTACTACTACTATTATTATTATTATTATTATTATTATTATTATTATTATTAATTAGATTTCTATGCCGCCCCTCTCCAAAGACTCGGAGCGGCTCACAACAACAAAACACAGAACAAATCCAATGATTAAAAAACAATTTAAAACCCTTAATATAAAAAACAGTCATACATCCCAAACAAACCATACATAAAATGGAAACGGCCCGGGGGGATCAATTTCCACTCCAACAATAGTCTGCCATCATATGTATATCCCATTTACCTTGGTGGAATCTCTCACCTTGCTCATCACAGACTGCACCAAGATTTTCCGGGAAGTTAGCAAGACAGCTATGTAAAAAATGCAATTTGATGCTCATGTTGCCTGATAACTGTATTATATATATAAGGTGTAGAGAAAAAACTTGATGTCGTAGAAGAATGCTAACTACAGTTTTGAAACTAGCATGCCTAATTAACTATTAATTAGGACAGCTATTAATTAACTATGACAAGGGGGTACTCCCTAAAGCTCGTAGGTAAGAAAATGAGGACAAATCAAGGGAAATATTTCTTCACCCAGAGGGTCGTTGGTTTATGGAATTCACTTCCAGAAGAGGTCGTGACAGCTGTCAGCTTTGATAGCTTCAAGGCAGGATTAGACAGATTCACGGAGGCCAAGTGTATCAGTGGTTATTGAAACGGATGTCCATGTGCCGCCTCTATGTTAGTTGAGGCAGGCAAGATTCCCTTGAGTACCATTTGTTGGGGGTCAGGGGAAAGGGAGGGTCTTGCCTTCTCTTTCTGCTCAAGATCCCCATGGACAATTGGTGGGCCACTGTGTGACACAGAATGCTGGACTTGTTGGGCTTTGGCCTGATTCAGCATGGCCCTTCTTATGTTTTTTATTTATTTATTTATTTATTTGTTTTTTGTTTGTTTGTTTGTTTATTTATTCTTTGTCCAATATACAATACATATGGAAGAGAATAGACATTAAGTAATATATATAAAGATAGAACGTGAAAAAGAAGAGAAGTAGATGGGAGGGAGAGAATATATATGATATAAGAGATAAGGAGAGAATATATATGAGATAGATAGATAGATAGATAGATAGATAGATAGATAGATAGATAGATAGATAGATAAGGAGAGAATATGTATGATATATAAGATAAGGGAAGACAATTGGACAGGGGACTATAGGCACATCAGTGCACTTATGTACGCCCCTTACTGGCCTCTTAGGAACTTGGAGAGGTCAATCGTGGAGCGTCTAAGGGAGAAATGTTGGGGGTTGGGAGTTGACACTATTGAGTCCGGTAATGAGTTCCACGCTTCAACAACTCGATTGTTAAAGTCATATTTTTTACAGTCAAGTTTGGAGCAGTTAATATTAAGTTTGAATCTGTTGAGTGCTCTTGTGTTGTTGGGGTTGAAGCTGAAGTAGTCGTTGACCGGGAGGACGTTGCAGCACATGATCTTGTGGGCAATACTTGTTCTTATGTTCTTAATTATAAAAAAGCTCAAAAATCAAACTCAACAGAAATTGTTTTACAAATTGTTCCCCGGTGAATCAGTTTGAAAGCGTCTAGAAGAATTCCCCCATTTATGGTGAGAGCTAACATCACAGGGCTGACTTGTGGAAATATTGGCCTCTAGCTGAACTTTGACCTCACTTTTTTTTTTCCAGGAGAGCTTCTATCACCCTCCACCCTCTGGATACCTGGAATGGCCCTTTGCATATGCAACAGTGGCATAAATAATGCCCCCCTGCCAAACTAACCGGGAAAACTAGAGAAGAGCTCACAAGGATGTGTGTGATGTCCTAAGATCAACGAGGTTAAAGCTGAGAGAATGCAAAACGTTTTCCCCAAAGGTGACAAGGTCAGATGTCAAACACCTTTTGTTAAGAGCTTAAAAGGATGATTAATAGCAATTAACTACTGGCCAAATGAATTATTCTAGGGAGAGGTTTCCAATTCTGCTGTGTGCATATGCAGGGTTATAAAAAAGAGGACTCCTTAAAGATTAACAGAGTTGGAAGGGACATTAGAGGTCATCTAGTCCAACCTCCCCAAGCAGGAGACCCTACACCATTTCTGGCAAATGGCAATCCAATCTCTCCTTGAAAGTCGCAAGGAATAAGGCTCCCATAACTTAAATAATGCTTCAATCTGCTCAAGCCAAGCAATAGAGAATCAGCATTTTAGGTGGGACTAAAATCCATGCCAACTTAATGCCAATCCATGCCAGTTTCATGTATTCCATTATTGTTATTGCTATTGCTATTGTTATTGTCAATACAATACAACACAACAAATGCTATGCTGGATTTCATATTTCATCACCAGTCGGGCTCTTCCCAAGCACCTAGGACTGCGTGATGTAGCGGCGAATTATGTTTGCCGATCCCAGTATAGCGGCCTTTTGCAATTGACAGATGGAGATTTTGTCAATCCCTATGGTTTTCAAATGTCCGCTAAGATCCTTTGGCACTGCGCCCAACGTGCCAAGGACCACTGGGACCACTTTCACTGGCTTATGCCAGAGTCGTTGCAGCTCGATTTTTAGATCGTCACATTTCACTAATTTCTCTAGCTGCTTCTCCTCAATTCTGCTGTCTCCTGGTATTGAGATGTCGATGATCCATACTTTCTTTTTCTCCACAATCAAGATGTCTGGTGTGTTATGTTTCAAAATTCAGTCAGTCTGACGTCTGAAGTCCCACAGTAGTTTTGCTTGATCATTTTCGACCACTTTTTCGGGCTTATGATCCCACCAGTTCTTTGCCACTGATAGATGGTAGTTCTGGCACAAGTTCCAGTGGATCATCTGTGCCATGTGCCACAGCATCATGTCTATGCTTGTAGTCAGATTATTATTATTATTATTATTATTATTATTATTATTATTATTATTATTATTATCATTATTATTGTTGTTGTTGTTATTTCTTGAACTTGGGAAGTAAGTTGCTTAGAATCAGAGGATCTATTTTGCGTGCAAAAAGTTCAGGCCCCAAATTTCCACAGTTCCAAATTGTGAGCCAGACACATATAAGAATAGAATAGAATAGAATGGAATAGAATAGAATAGAATAGAATTCTTTATTGGCCAAGTGTGATTGGACACACAAGGAATTTGTCTTGGTGCATACGCTCTCAGTGTACATAAAAGAAAAGATAAGTTCGTCAAGAATCATAAGATACAACACTTAATGATAGTCCAAGTACATATAAGCAATCAAATCATATTAGGTATCAGTCCAAATAAATTGTAGGGATGCAAGCAACAGTTCTACAGTCTTTAGGAGGAGGAGATGGGTGATGGGAACAATGAGAAGATTAATAGTAGTGCAAACTTAGTAAATAGTTTGACAGTAGTGAGGGAATTATTTGTTTAGCAGAGTGATGGTGTTGGGGAAAAAATGTCCTTGTGTCTAGTTGTTCTGGTGTGCAGTGCTCTATAGTGTCACTTTGAGGGTAGGAATTGAAACAATTTGTGTCCACAATGTGAGGTGTCTGTAAATATTTTCACGGCCCTATTTTTCACTCATGCAGTATACAGGTCCTCAATGGAAGGCAGCTTGGCAGCAATTTGTTTTTTCTGCAGTTCGAGGACAACCTGTACTGGATTTAAAGGGAGATTCGTCCACACTTCCTAAATATGTAAAGTTTGTCTTTGAGAAGCATAGTTGCTTCTTTGTCGTCAAAAATCCACATGAATTAAAGGGCTCGTGTTTTCCGGGAATTGTCCTCCAACTTCTTGTCTCGAATCCCTATTATCAGTCAGTCTTGCCACATTTATTAATTGTGGGTGGATTTGGAATTTCATTTGATGCAGCCTGAGTGACAAATCAAATTGCACAACTAGTGTTCTACTCACCCTTTACGAGTGACTAATAGCATTAGACATTTTAGTTGGATGGAGTCCCAAATCTGGAAAGAACCACCTTCCCATCCTACTTTTGGCCATTTCCTGGTAGAACAAAAACTCTTTTGTTGGAAAAAGACAAGACTGGTTTTTTTTAACCTGACAGCACTTTGCCTATGGAACAGCTACTATACAAATAGTCCTCAACATAGAGCAGTTCATATAGTGACCTGTTCTGCCGGCATGCCCCATCCGCCCGTAATTACAGGGTAATTAATCCAAGCAGACACACACCACACGATAGAAGGAAAACAAAAGGTCTTTATCAACAGAAAAGCAGAAACAACTCCCTTTTTAAATGTCAAAGGGATTTTCTGGTACACACAAGGCACAGGTAACTGGGAAATTCAGTCCAATTCCAAAGTCCAGAAATTCCACACACAGTCTTCAACAGGGAAACAGCAAACCAGGATCTTGACGAAACTATGAATCAGATAAACGTCCATGAGGCTAAACCAGCACGCTGCTCTTTTTATCTGTAGCACTAATTGCAGATAAAGGCAGCTGTGAAGATGTCACAGCCACACACCCTTCAAGAGTCCCCAAGCCAAACTTAACTGTGAATTAGTCCAAGAGTCCTGGTAAAATTCTGAAACAGTTCAAAGAGTCCTTGTAAAATCCTGACGTAAAACACAGTTCTCTCTCTCTCTGTCCAAACGGATAAACTCCCATGTCGAGAGGCAACAATGCTGGCAATTTATCAGCAGCCCCATTAGCCTAATTGCCCCAGCCACAGGTGTTCTCCCTTATTTCATATAATACTTGCGTAGTTGTTCCTTCCTCGATATCAACCTGTGTCTGCGAACATCTATGAATGCCTCCCCTTCTGAATCTAACAATATAGTGATGATGATGGTTCACTAATGTGGTAATTAGCTAATGGGCTGCCTGTAATTACCTCCTTGGTTGATCCTACTTCACTTCCAGAATCTTCCCCTGACACAGATGCTTCGCTGTCGGAAGCTGTTGGCAGTAAAACCGGCCTCTGATAATGTGCGGATTCTCCCACATCAACCCCCACAGTCCTTGGAGCAGGAGCTGGCCCAGAGCCAATCATAACAGGAAGAGGCTGAAGGGAGAGAATTCCAGGCTCTCTGCTGCTGCCTCACTCTCCCCGCCCCTAATCCAGCTTGACCGGAGGTTTCTGCGCAGACTTCAGGCTGGCTGTGCAGGGCCTTTTCTCACCCATTTCCCCCGCCCTGCCCTCGGACAGGCCCAGTCATGTCCAAGCACTGCACTTCTGTGGAACAGGGAACAGCAGGCGGGAGGATTTTCCGCGATCCAGAAGGAGCTTAACGGCCGGCCGGGCCTCTGCTGCCTGCTGTTCCTTCCCAGCCCCCCCTCCAAAGAGGAAGGCCAGCTGCGTGTGTGGATAATAGGGAGCAGAACTGGGGGGGGGGGGTGTCAACTTTCCATCCCCCCCACCCCACCGCAGCTGGCCTTGAGCCGGGCGGGGTGTGTGAAAGAGCAGTGGATGCAAGGAACTTGGAGGGCAGGTCAGGTGGCTGTCTGGGTCCGCTGGGCAGAGACTCCATGGGAGAAGGGAAGCACATGCTGAGCCTTCAGACCTGCTTCACCACTCGGCCTCCTCTCCTGCCTTTGCCTCCACCTGGGCACCATTGGGGCAGGGAAGCCGGGCGGCTCCTGCACTGCAGCCATCCCGTCTATCGGCCTCTGAGCCCAAAGGAGACGTGGAAGCCCCACCCTCTCTCTCCAGGTGAAGCTGCTCCTGGGCCGGAGTGCCTACTGGGCCCTCGGGAGGGGGCTGCGTTCATGGGGGGGGGAGGGAGGAGAGAAGAGGAAGGAAGGGAGAGAAAGAAAGAACGAGAGGGAGGGAAAGAGGGAGAGAGAAAGAAAGAGAAATAGAGAGGGGGAGAAAGAGAGAGAAAAAAGAGAGGGAGAGAAAGAGAAAGAAAGAAAGAGAGGGAGGGAGGAAGGAAGAATGGAAGGGAGAAATAGAGAGAAATGGAGGGAGGAAGAGAGAGAGAGGAAGAGAGAGGAAGGAAGGAAGAAAGAAAGAAAGAGAAAGAAAGAAAGAAAGAAAGAAAGAAAGGGAGGGAGGGAGAAATAGAGAAAAATGGAGGGAGGAAGAGAAAGAGAGGAAGAGAGAGGAAGAGAGAGAGAGAAAGAGAGAGGAAGGAAGAAAGAAAGAGAAAGAAAGAAAGAAAGAAAGGAAGGAAGGAAGGAAGGAAGGAAGGGAGAGAGAGAGAAATAGAAAGGGAGGGAGGAAGAGAGAGAGAGATTTTTTTTTTTATGATGGTGGCGTCCATAGACCCGGCACCAACCAAACCGATTCTATGACATCATCATGACATCACCAGTGGGCTCCTAACGATCTGGACAATATAAACTTAGTCCGCTCAGGCTAAGTTTATATTTAATTTGCTCAAAAGGGAACTTTACAAAAGTAATTTAATTTGCAGGAGCAAACTCGGTTTCCCCTCTTTATTTTAAAGCCGTGAACTCAATTTCGTTAAGGTATAATGAGTGAGCTTTGTTCTGTAGATGGATATCTAAACCATTTAGAAACAATGCAGTGACAAAAGCAGAGAGGACGGTATTATCCAGATGAGGGAAGACTTCCTTAATCTTTGAGAAAAATAATTTGGTACGACATATTCAAATTGATTTCAAAACCTTTCTTGGATGTATATGTCCTATCTCCATTGCTCTCTCCTTCCCTCCCTCATTCATACACACACGCTCCAACTTACTATATATCACCTGCAGGCAGAGAGGTACAAATTAAGATGAGTGCATACAAATTATCCAACAATTTATTTTTATTTTTGGCAGAGTAACTAGGTGGAGCACTTCTTTGTGTTTCTCCAGAGAAAAGATGTTTAGGGTGGGTCTAGTCTAATAAATAGGAGGACCAGGGGAGGCATGGTAGCAGTGTTCCAATATCTCAGGGATTGCCACAAAGAAGAGGGAGCCAACCTATTCTCCAAAGCACCTGAGGGTAGAACAAGAAGCAATGGGTGGAAACTAAACAAGGAGAGAAGTAACTTAGAACTAAGGAGAAATTTCCTGACAGTCAGAACGGTTGATCAGTGGAACAGCTTACCTCCAGAAGTTGTGAATGCCCCAACACTGGACGTTTTTAAGCAGATGTTGGATAACCATTTGTCTGAAGTAGCGTAGGGTTTCCTGCCTAAGTAGGGGGTTGGACTAGAAGACCTCCAAGGTCCCTTCCAACTCTGTTGTTATTATTAAAAGCTGGCCTGAAAGAGCTGCTGTAAAATGACATGACATGCTCCTTGAGCAGCCCATGCTCCTTGAGCAGCCCATTTCACTGGCATAAGCCAGTGAAAGTGGTCCCAGTGGTACTTGGCACGCTGGGCGCAGTACCAAAGGATCTCGGCGGACATTTGAAAACCATCGGAATTGACAAAATCTCCATCTGTCAATTGCAAAAAGCTGGGATCGACAAACATAATTCACCGCTACATCACGCAGTCCTAGGTCCTTGGGAAGCGCCCGACTGGTGATGAAATACGAAATCCAGCATAGTGATCTTGTTTGCTGTTTTGTACTGACATAATAATAATAATAATAATAATAATTATTATTATTATTATTATTATTATTATTATTATTTATTAGATTTGTATGCCACCCCTCTCCGAAGACTCGGGGCAGATATATTGGAGGTATGTAAAGATATAATAATATCCATATACTTGATAGTAGTAAAAAAAAAGAAGAAGAAGAAATATTAGATATGTTTAGAGACCGCCTTCTGCCGCATGAATCCCAGCACCCGGTCAGGTCCCACAGAGTTGGCCTCCTCAGGGTCCCGTCAACCAGATAATGGCGTTTGGCAGGGCCTAGAGGAAGAGCCTTCTCTGTGGGGGCCCCAGACCTCTGGAATCAGCTCCCTCTAGAGATTCGCACTGCCCCCACCCTCCTCACCTTCTGTATAAGTTTAAAGACTTATTTATGTTGCCAGACCTGGGGCCATTAGATCCTAGCCCCCTGACCGACGAGTGTCTTAGTAGGTTTTGTGGAGTGAATGGTGATGAATGTTTTTATACTATAAAAATCCCAGCGACCGGTTAGGTCCCATAGAGTTGGCTTTCTTCGGGTCCCGTCGACTAAACAATATTGTCTGGCGGGACCCAGGGGAAGAGCCTTCTCTGTGGTGGCTCTGACCCTCTGGAACCAGCTCCCCCCTGAGATTGCCTTTCGTAAACTCCTTAAAACCCACCTCTGCCGTCAGGCATGGGGGAACTGAAACATCTCCCCCTTGCCCATGTTGTTTTGGTGTTTGATTGATTGTGTGCTTGTTCTTTATATATATTGGGGTTGTTTTATTAATTTCTTAACTTAAATTTGTAATTGGATTGGTAGGTATTGGATTTGTCACTATGTACTGTTTTTGCCATTGTTGTGAGCTGCCCTGAGTCTGTGGAGAGGGGCGGCATATAAATCCAATAAATCTAATCTAATCTAATCTATATTGGATCTTTTAAAGTTTTTTAGTCATATTAATTGGATTTTTAGATGCATTTGCTATGTTCTTCTGATATGTTGTGTGCCACCCCGCGTCCTCAGAGAGGGGTGGCATACAAATCCAATTAATAACATAAATAAATATAATAATGTTCATATACATGATGCTAGTAAAAAAAATGAAACATTAGGACAGGGGATGGAAGGCATGCTGGTGCACTTATGCACGCCCCTTACTGACTTCTTTGGAATCAGGAGAGGTCACTAGTGGATAGTCTAAGGGTAAAGTTTTGGGGGCTAGGAGCTGATACTAGAGAGTCTGGTAATGAGTTCCATGCATCAACTACTCGGTTACTAAAGTCGTATTTCCTGCTGTGGAGTTTGGAGCGCTTTTCTTCTTGCCAACGAATCAGTCCTTCCTTCGATTTTCCTTCTAATCTCGTTGCAACGGGGATGAGAGAGACACAATAGCGACATTTCTTTTCCAAAGAAGAGCAAAACGATGGTGAGAACAGAGAACGAAGGAAAGGAAGGAAGGAATCAAGCAATAGACAAAAAAAAGAAAATACTGGTGATTGGTGCCAGGAAGGAGGCACAAAGATACTATGCAAGGCGGAAGGATAAAAGAAGCCGAAGAAAGTTTGAAAAATTACCATAGGGATAGCAGAAAGGGCAACCGGGTAAAAGAATGTTCTCCTTACCAGTCACAGCTGGAAGATATGCAAACAACCCAGCCCAAAGCATGAAATTGGGAGGGGGGGTGTTGTTGTCTTCCACCCTCCCTCTGTTTCATCCTTTCTTTTGCCTTTTAGGAAGGGATACTTACAGTATGCAAAAAAAAAAAAAAATGAGAGGAATGGGAAGGGGCCTGGGCAGGGAGGGAAATTCATCAGGTTCTCCATGTTAAAAAAAAACAACCAAGGAGAGGCTCTCAGGAAGCGTGCCTTTTTGAAAACAGAGGGATAGCTGCGGGTGCTTCCTGGGGGATGGAAGAAAGAGGTAATTAATGCATAGTGAATGACTCTGAAAGGAGGCTGAATAGGGACATAACAATGGATGGAGGGCTTTCTCTCCTGCCACCCCTAGCCCTCCTTTCTTCCTTCTCTTTTAGTGGGGGTTTCTTTTCTTTTTTTTTATTCCTGGAAGAAAAGATGCTCCTTAAAAAGAAGAGGGCTCCTGCAAATGACAGCGACGGTGTGTGTCTTCTTTGCAAGGGAGGGATAATGGATTTTGGGTTGGGTTGGGTTGACTTGCAACCTATGCAAAAGACCTAAACGCTGACAATTTCTTCTTTAGGGGGGGGGAGTGTTGAGGAGCTTCCTTCCTTCTTTTCTCCTTCCCTCCCTGCTCCAATTCTCCTGCTCCCCTCCCTCCAATTTTTCTTTTCCCTCCCACCCTCTTTCTTTCTTTCTTTCTTTCTTTCCTTTTTTCTTTCTTTTTATTCTAGTCCTCAATGTGAAAACTATGTGAGTAACCTCTTCTCTGTCTCTTTCCTTCCTTCCTTCCATCTTTCTTTCCTTCCTTCTTTCCCTTTTATTCTTCCTTCCTTCTTTTGTTTCTTTTTTCTTTTCATAGCAAGATTTTTTTATGTTTTTATTTTAGTCCTCAGAGTTCAAACTATGTGAGTAATCTCCTCTCTGTCTCTGTCCTTCCTTCCTTCCTTCCTTCTTTCTTTCTTTCTCGGTTTCCCCTCTATCTCTTTCCTTCCTCCCTCCCTCCCTCCCTCCCTCCCTTCCTTCTTTCTTTCTCGGTTTCCCCTCTATCTCTTTCCTTCCTTCCTTCTTTTCTTTCTTTCCTTTTCTGTTTTCCCCTCACTCCAGCCCTCTTTCTCCACTCCCTCTCTCCCTCCCCTCCCCATTTACAAAACATCAAGGGGGGGATTACCAAGCATAACTTCATTGGCAGACATCAAAGATTCACCTTCAGTTCCTACAAAAGTTATGAGCCTGCTTTTTAACATTGATCCCCACCATGGGATTGAGGGATAACTCATAATAAATATAGAAAAAAAGTTTCCAGAGAAGGTAAAACTCCCTGTCAAAAAGCCAAAATGTTGCACATCTGTTTTCCCCCTTGATAAAGGTAGTTCAGATATAATCATAGTGATGGGAGCAAGGAAGTCTTCCATCACATATAGGAAATCATTATGTAGAGTGGAGTGGAATAGATATTGGAATGGAATGGAATGGAATAGAAGAATAGAATAGAATAGAATAGAATAGAAAGGTTTTTTATAGAATAGAATAGAATAGAATAGAATAGAATAGGAAGGGACTATGGAGGTCTTCTAGTCCAGCCCATTGCTCAAACAGGAGAACCTATACCATTTCAGACAAATTGATCAAGTTATTCCATTATTTGAATAAGTTTCTCATATTTTCATGAAAACCTATAATAATTATTGGCAAGAACGAGGAGCTCCGGGAGTTGAAACGCCAGAAGAGACGTCTGGAGAAGCGATGGAGGAAGAGTAAGTCTGAATCCGATCGAACACTTGTAAGAGCTCATATTAAGACTTACAAAGTGGCGCTCAAGGCGGCAAGATGCGCGTATCATGCCACTTTGATTGCATCAGCGGAATCCCACCCGGCCGCTCTGTTTAGGGTGACCCGCTCCCTTCTTAATCAGGGGGAAGTTGGGGAGCCCTTGCAGAGCAGTGCTGAGGATTTTAACACGTTTTTCACTGATAAAATCGCTCGGATCCGGGTGGACCTCAACACCTATTGTAAAACAGAGTTGACTGACAACGAGTCAGTTTAGGTGACTGGGGCTAAATGTCTTTGTCCACCTGTCTGGGCGGAGTTTGACTTGGTGTCACCTGATGAAGTGGACAAGGCCATTGGAGCTGTGAGTTCCGCCACCTGTTTACTGGATCCGTGTCCCTCTTGGCTGGTTTCGGCCAGTCAGGAGGTGACATGGAGCTGGGTCCAGGAGATTGTCAACGCCTCCTTGGGGAGGGGGTCCTTTCTGGCCCATTATAAGGAGGCACTTGTGCGCCCCCTCCTCAAGAAGCCTTCCCTGGACCCAGCCGTGCTTAATAACTACCGTCCAGTCTCCAACCTTCCCTTTATGGGGAAGGTTGTTGAGAAGGTGGTGGCACTTCAACTCCACCGGTCCTTGGAAGAAGCCGATTATCTAGGTTCCCAACAGTCTGGATTCAGGCCGGGCTACAGCACGGAAACTGCTTTGGTCCTGCTGATGGATGATCTCTGGCGGGCCCGGGACAGGGGCTTGTCCTCTGTCCTGGTGCTCCTTGACCTCTCAGGGGCTTTTGATACCATCAACCATGGTATCCTTCTGTGCCGGCTGGAGGGGTTGGGAGTGGGAGGCACTGTTCTCCAGTGGTTCTCCTCCTACCTCTCCGGTCGGTCGCAGTCCGTGTTAGTGGGGGGTCAGAGGTCGACCTCGAGGTCTCTCCCTTGTGGTGTGCCTCAAGGGTCGGTCTTCTCCCCCCTGCTATTTAATATCTACATGAAACCGCTGGGCGAGATCATCCAAGGACATGGGGTGAGGTATCATCAATACGCCGATGATACCCAGTTATACATCTCCACTCCATGCCCAGTCAATGAAGCAGTGGAAGTGATGTGCCAGTGCCTGGAGGCTGTTGGGGACTTGATGGGTGTCAACAAACTCAAACTCAATCCAGACAAGACGGAGTGGCTGTGGGTCTTACCGCCCAAGGACAATTCTATCTGTCCATCCATTACCCTGGGGGGGGGATTATTGACCCCCTCAGAGAGGGTCCGCAACTTGGGCTTCCTCCTCGATCAACAGCTCACATTAGAGAAACATCTTTCAGCTGTGGCGAGGGGGGCGTTTGCCCAGGTTCGCCTGGTGCACCAGTTGCGGCCCTAATTGGGCCGGGAGTCATTGCTCACAGTCACTCATGCCCTCATCACCTCGAGGCTCGACTACTGTAACGCTCTCTACATGGGGCTACCTTTGAAAAGTGTTCGGAAACTTCAGATCGTGCAGAATGCAGCTGCGAGAGCAATTATGGGCTTCTCCAAGTATGCCCATGTCACTCCAACACTCCGCAGTCTGCATTGGTTGCCGATCAATTTCCGGTCACAATTCAAAGTGTTGGTTATGACCTATAAAGCCCTTCATGGCACCGGACCAGAAAATCTTCGGGACCGCCTTCTGCCACACAAATCCCAGCGACCGGTTAGGTCCCACGGAGTTGGCCTTCTTCGGGTCCCGTCGACTAAACAATGTCGTCTGGTGGGACCCAGGGGAAGAGCCTTCTCTGTGGCAGCCCTGACCCTCTGGAACCAGCTCCCCCCTGAGATTAGGATTGCCCCCACCCTCCTTGCCTTTTGTAAACTCCTTAAAACCCACCTCTGCCGTCAGGCATGGGGGAACTAAAACATCTCCCCCTTGCCCATGTTGTTTGCTGTCTGATTGATTGTATGCTTGTTTTTTTATATATATTGGGATTGTTTTATGAATTTCTCAACTTAAAATTGTAATTGGATTGGTGGGCATTGGATTTGTCACTATGTACTGTTTTTTACTATTGTTGTGAGCCGCCCCGAGTCTGCGGAGAGGGGCGGCATATATATCCAATAAATCTAATCTAATCTTTGAATTAGCTTCTGAATTATAAGATGGTATGGGTTTGCTTTAGTCTTAGTCACATTTTGTTCTGCAAGCCGAACTCCATCACAGAGAAAGCAGAATTACCTGCAGATGACAAAGGTTTTCTGCAGATGTTAGGAAAGCTACCTTCCTTGATGATTTTAAAAGGTTGAGGGGGATTGGAACTAGTTAAGTCCCTCAGACAGGTAAGGCTTCAAATACTGTTGTCAATTTGAATTGAGGTCACAAGGTAACCAGAAATCCATAGGTTATTTCACCACGGGACTTTCAAGAAGTAGTTTTCATCACCTGTTCCATTCTACCGTCCTGTGAAGTGAGTTCAAAACTCACCAGATGAAGAGCACATCTGAGAAAAATTGTGGAAGGAAAGTCTTTGGCGTAACTCTGTCCCTAGTCTCAGTTGATCTGGCTAGTAGCCACCTTCCATCTGAACTCCACCAGGAACAAGCCGAGCAATTTGTTTCAGATCAGATCGCTCCGAATCGCGCTGGGCTTGAAGCCAGTTTAAGCAATAGCATAACTATGGTGTCCATCGTATCATCTAAGAGCAGACATTTGGGTGTGAAAAATATAATGGGTATATGACATTGTGGAATGGTCATGGGGCATTAGTTATTTGAGAACTTTGTTGATCGAGGTTAAGCCCAAGGTGTAGCCTAGAAAAGTAGGTAGCAACCGGATTGAGGCTGGTTATATAACAACAAACAAAACATCCAATGTCGTTTCCCTATGGTAGTTGGGGTAGAAGTAGGGGTGGGCAGCAGGCAGGACGGGGTGGAACACAGTTCCACGGGTGGAAATGAGGCTGTGTGTACAACTCCAGCTGACTGGTGGCAGTCACTTCCTGGATGACTGGTCTCGGCTCGGCTCTCCTTTTTTCCCCTGCTGCTGCTACTGCGTCTGCGCTCCTCGCTTTTTTCCTCTTTCCTCCTTCCTGTCCTTGGATGAGCTTCCCTCTCTCCTGCCCAGCTCCCCTCCAGCCTCACGTGGCCACCTCCCAAGGCCAGGAAGGAGGAAAGAGGAAAAAAGCGTTTTGCACAATTTGCAGTTTCTGAACACTCTTCAAAAGTAGCCCGATGTAGGGAGCATTGTAGTAGTCAAACCTCGAGGTGATGAGGGCAAGAGTGACTGTGAGTAAAGGGCACTCCCTGTCAAAATAGGATTGCACATGCACATAAATACAGTGTATATCATCTGTATTGTTTGCTGTTTGCTGGGAGGCAAATTGCTGGGAGGCAGAAGCCTTTTCCCCTATTTTCCTCTCCCCCAAAACTAAGATGCATCTTATGCTCCGAAAA